>NC_085000.1:32517837-32532837 GCF_963854185.1 Sardina pilchardus | reverse complement strand
ATTAAATCATTAATGGCAAAGCTTAACAACAGAAGAATCTTACTGTAGACTTACTAAAATGCAATGCTTACAGTTTTTTCTCAGTCGCTTTGGTACATTTTTCAGATCAGAGTTGACATTCTCAAAACTACCTGTTCAATCTTCAGATCATTGTGTCACTTGTGCACATCAAAAAAGCAGTTTGTCATTCCTTTGATCAAGTTGCAAATGTTTTGGTACATCCATGCAAATCATCATGTACAAATCTCAGCCAAATAGTCTCACCCCCCTCAACATTTAGGCATTAGTTCATGTCTTTACATGCAAAATGGTTGAACATGTTTGTGGCCCAAAAGACAGGAACATCAGGAGGTGTAGGAAGTTTGCACTGTAATTCCTGCATTTATAGTTTTCCCTAACGAGATTGTCCTATGGTCAAATTTCTACTTTATTTCATTTTTTCCCTTTATACTATGCAGTGCTGTCTTTTCCTTTCTGTAGCACGATGATAGGGTCTGTCAACAAATTACAGTAAAACACTGTAAAAAGCATAAATGTGAATATTGTCGATCAAACTCCCACATACACCTACAATTTACAAAAAATGTCATACAAATGTTAGCCATAGTTTACATCAGAACATCCCTCCAGAGTACACTGTTATACCGACAACATGACGTATGATGACACAAGGACTTGACATTCTGATGCACTGACATATTAATTGACGTAAATATTTAGTTTTGAGAGATGGACTAAGGATTTTGAGCAAGAAACTGGCTTTTGCAGGTAATCCATAGTGTTTTGCTATTTGTACAAATAGTTTTGAGAAATGCACTTACTGTTTAGCAAATCTCTAGGATGATTCGAGAAATATACCAAAGTGACTGAGAAAAACTGTAATTTAAATGCTCAAGCATTTCAGTTTAATGTAATTCACAAAATACTGCTAATTTAAGTATATCTTTTTTATTGTTGTTCTAAGATTTCACAAGGCAACAGACAGGCCTATCTTACTGACTGGGGATTGGCAAACTTCAAAGAAACTATGTCTGGAAGTGGTCAAACAGGAAGTGGTAAAACAGCAGTTTACTATGGCCCTCTGGGAGGAACCCCTGCCTACATGGCCCCAGAGTGCATAGTGGAGTGTAGGAAATGCAGCCCCATGTCAGACATGTGGTCTCTTGGCATCACTCTTCTGGAGATGTTCACAGACTCTCCACCTTGGCCAAGCAATAACCAGCAAGAAATACGTGAGCTTCTTTATAAACAGCAGAATCCTCATGCCCTGGATACACTACAGCCTGCTCTTGACGACTTTTTGAGACCGCTGTTACAATTTGAACCCAGTTCTCGCATGCATGCCAAAGATCTGGTGGAATTGCTGAAGTCAAAAGTTGATGTCAGCAAAAGACATGGTTCAAGTCATAGGGACTGAAAACTTAAGACATTTTTTGAAGCCATTATATCATTTTTGTGTCATCATTATTGATTAAGTGAATGTTTAAATGGTATTCTGTGTATGTGTCTAATTCCAGTGATCCAAATTCCGGTAACACAAAAACTCAATTAGTAGTAACAGTAATCAATTTGAACTATTGTTAAGTGTTTTGTACTGTACATGATGACCTTAGTCCTGCCAGAGACCAGCATGTAAATAATAGCATACAGTAGGGCTGATCATCATGACCTAAGATAAGATATCCTTGCACTTGCATGAACTTTAGATGCAGACCTCTACACACTGCCACTGATTGGACGTCATGTCGTTAGATTTTGCAGCAAATCTGATAGTCTACAATAGTAATTAGATCTGCACACTGACATTTTGATGGATTTTTGATAAATAATAAGCTAAAATAAATGACTCATTTTTATGACAAAGCTGCTAAGGGTGGACTGATGTAATTTTAAACACTATGGAATAATGATGGGATGGGATGTCACTTAAGTTCATATGTGAGTGAAGGTGTGAAGTATTGGTGACCCAATACTTTTGTCAATGTAGCGTATGTTCTTAGTATGTGTTGTTGTGATTATATGACTTCATACAGACATTTAAAGGAACACAAAGACCAGAAAGACTAGCAGCCTTAACTCTTAACACCCTACAAGTACCGGTATATGGCAACAGTGGCAACTGGCAAGGGAAAAACCTTCATATTCCAAAATGAAAGCTTGAGCAGAACCTGACTTAATAGGGGGAATCCATCTGCTTCTGCTAATGGCAGCAGTCGAATGTAGAATAATCTGAGAAAGTAGTCTACAAGATAAGACAAGTTAACTTACAGTAAGGTAAGTTTTTTGGGCCTTTCTTAAAGATATTCACTGACCTGGCCTGTTTGATGTGTAGAGGCAGGGTGTTCTATAGCTTTGGTGCATAATGGATAACCTGGCCTGTTTGATGTGTAGAGGCAGGGTGTTCTATAGCTGGCCTGTTTGATGTGTAGAGGCAGGGTGTTCTATAGCTGGCCTGTTTGATGTGTAGAGGCAGGGTGTTCTATAGCTGGCCTGTTTGATGTGTAGAGGCAGGGTGTTCTATAGCTGGCCTGTTTGATGTGTAGAGGCAGGGTGTTCTATAGCTTCGGTGCATAATGGATAACCTGGCCTGTTTGATGTGTAGAGGCAGGGTGTTCTATAGCTGGCCTGTTTGATGTGTAGAGGCAGGGTGTTCTATAGCTTTGGTGCATAATGGATAAAAGCAGCTTCTCTACTTCCCATGTGGAGCACATTGGGTACAATTAAAAGATGAGGGTAAAGATACATGTAGGATATTCAGCTGAGTTCATCAGATATGTGTTTGACATGGATAGGTCAGAAAGTCAGGTGGCTATATAGATTTAAAGCATTTGTTAACGATAACTTTTATGTAAAATCAAAGGATGGGTTTTGTTGACAAGAAAAGCTTTGTGTTATATGGGTAGGTCTTGATGTCGGTTTGATACAAATCCATCCCTTGCAGCCAGTGCTAAATGGATTATTTGAATGCGTTGAATATCTCTCATCTGTCTCATGGTTACTGATTATTGTGAATGTCACAAATATTTATAGGCTTTTCCATTCGAGTGTTCTTTTTCTAGGCATATGGTGCTCACCAACTGAACACAACAGAAAGGCAAGCTCAAACGAGGAACCGAACCAACAGTCGCAGGAAAAAGCAAATAATATAACTCACAGCCACACGATATCGCACAAAATGTAATGCCATATGCAAATGCTAGAAAGGCTTGAGAGCATGCTAAGCAGTGATGCGCGGGCTGATCCAAATCGAACGGGCGACCGCGGTCACCCGCGGTTATGGGTCAAGAAAAAATATCTTTAATGATATTCGGGTCATGTTTGGTCGGGTCGGTAAAAAAAATATGCCGTTAATTTTTTGTCATTTATATCGTACATAATTGTCTTTAGAAGAGAAACACATAATTTGCAGCATTCTCACTGAAACGCGATTCTATCCCCCGCATTTTGTCACGAACATCAAATGCACTTGTTGTTTCTGCGTAGACAGACCCTCGGCTACACTTGACATGCTGTGTTCTGTTCTCAGAGCATATGCTTTCTCTGTCTATGATCTGCAGCTTTTTTCTCGAACTGCTGGCCTCTTCTACAGAAAATTCGTCTACTGAGCAGCGAAGTTGCCGATGCAATGCGTGCTTCTCAAGTCTGATAATTTGCAGCAAGATCGAATGGTATTATGGAAAGAAAAATAAACTAAAAGTTTCCCAAATCAGGAAATACTTCTTAATTTAATGTCATCAAGGCATAGCCTACAATTGGTATGAGCATGCAATGTGCGTCCTTGCGCAACTTATAAAGTGGCTCGTTGGAAAGCCCCACGTCTGCTCTTTCGTGCAATAAAGGTTTCATCTCGCTGCAATTTATAATCGCGAAGCTCTGCTCTATGGGTTTTGGTTTTTGTTTGGGTCTATTGATGAAGACGTTGATAAAGAGTTTCTTAATAATATTCTATGTCTGCATTTCATGCTTGGGAGAGCTTCAAGGCATTCATGTGAGGAACGGCTGAAACAGAATTTGTATAGGAAAATCCTTAGGCTAATTATGTTCAATGTTGAGTCAAATAGCCTAATTTTTGGATGAATGCTGACACGGAACAAAAAAAAGGTAGACTAAATGCATGTTTCCCAAATTCTGAGCAATTATAGGCTATATATAATTAGGCAATATATATTATTGTTTTACATGCATATGAGATAGGCCTACCAGTTTTGCGTAGCTCAATGACGCTACGACTAAGTTAGACTACTTTTTACAATAAGCGGGTCGGGAAGCGGGTCGGGTCCAGTATTTCAATAATTATTTTTTTGCGGTCCGAGTTGCGGTCGGGTTAGTTGTAAACGGCGGGGCGGGGCGGGTCGTTCAGACACGTACCCGCGCAACACTGATGCTAAGTTATTCGGTGTGCCGCGGCATTTTGGTTTGAGCTTAGCTCGGCTAACAGACCAGGGGGCTGTAACCTTCAGTGTTTTGAGGAACACCTACAGTATAGATCAACTGTTAAAGAGTTTCATGATAAAAATATACACTTATAAAGTAATTTGTGCGTTTCTTGTCAGCAATGCTTGGAACATTTTGTCAGCAGCTAAAAGACAGATGAGCATTACTGAAGGTGGACGCCGGTGTTGCATTTTCAATCAAAATTGGGTTACTTTCTGAATGATTCAACTTCACACACAAGTTTAAAGTGTAAATATAACTCCTATTTCACAATAAAAGACAATCAAACAAATATAATATAGACACAGCAGAAACAGATATAAACGTGAGGGAAATTTGTTTCTCTGCATTTAACCCAATTTAACTGAATTAGTGAACACACACTAACCCAGAGCAGTGAGCTGCCTGCCCAACCAGCGGCGCTCGGGGAGCAGTGAGGGGTTAGGTGCCTTGCTCAAGGGCACTTCAGCCATGGACTGCTCGGGGATCGAACTGGCAACCCTCTGGTTACAAGCCCGAAGCCCTATCCAGTAGGCCACGGCTGCCCATGGGGCCTTCTTATTTGTCTTTTATCTATCCTCCCTTCCTCTGTCCTCGTTCCCACTGATCTAGATAAAGAATGATGGGGCGGCAACAATGTGAGAGTCTATCCAGTGTTCTTTATAGATCAGTGGGAATGAGCTGGAGGACCGAGGAAGGAAGGAAGGGAGGATGCATAAAAAGACGAATGAGAAGGGCCCATGCACATACGAGGACACATATGAACTGATCCTGAGACAGAGGAAACAGCAGGACACATATGAACTGATCCTGAGACAGAGGAAACAGCAGGACACATATGAACTGATCCTGAGACAGGAGAGAGCAGTGAGTATTTCTATAGTGTATGTTATACAAAAAAACATACACTGCTCTGTGTTCATATTTATTGAATTGCTTTACCAAACCCTTCCCAGTTCAACTGAACCAGCCCTAAAGAATGTGTGATCATCAACAATGTGAGGGTTAATAATGATGGACGCCAAGGATCTGATCTTGATGCAGGTACAGGTGGTTCCTGTCAATCAACAACCCTCAATGAAATTCCCCTTTTGAAAACCCTCAGATGAACTGAAGAGGGTCTTCAACTGGCTCGGCTTCAGAGTGACCACATGGGTGGACCTGACAGCAGCTGAGATGAGAGGAAGGCTTGCAGACCTCAGGGATAAAGTGCAGGAGACTGCTTCACCTGCTGTGTGCTGAGTCATGGCTGCAGACTGCTTCACCTGCTGTGTGCTGAGTCATGGCTGCAGACTGCTTCATCTGCTGTGTGCTGAGTCATGGCTGCAGACTGCTTCATCTGCTGTGTGCTGAGTCATGGCTGCCAGGGGGGCATCTTAGGGGTGGACGGTGATCTGGTATCCACCGGGGATATCACCTCCCTGTTCTCAGGGCCCAGCTGCCCAGCTCTGCTCAACAAGCCCAAAGTGTTCTTCTTCAGGCCTGTCGGGTCACCTGATGTGCAGGTGGACCTTGTGGAGGGGGTTTAGGTGGGAGGAGCACCCATCTCAACACTAGCAAATATCACATGAAGATGTAGACCTCAAAGGTCACCAATGTTCTAATATAAAGATCAGGAGAAGAATGTCTCGAGCTTCTCACAAGAATGATACACACGTCACAGACACACACACACACACACACACACACACACACACACACACACACACACACACACATCTGTTGCTACACCTCCTGTGTTTGAAATGGCACCTTTACCTGTGTGCGTATGCAATGGTCAATTCTACAGAACCTGTCCAACAAAAGCCACAAACTAAACACACTAAACTAAACATGTTCCTCTGGATGCAGAACGGTCTGGCTGCCAGATCAGAGCAATATCATTACACTTGAGATGAACATATGCACTCAATGTGTGTGTGACGTATGACCTCACCAATTTCACAATATCATAACATTCCTGTACAACACATCCACATATACTCACACACATAACACACACACACACACACACACACACACACACACACACACCTGTACACACACACACACACACACACACAGCCACTGACTAGGTATCAGAAGCTCAGGACATCAGACCAGTTGCTGTGCTGTGCTGTGTCCACTAGAGGGCAGTGTTGCAGTGTTCCTGTGCTCTGAGGTGTCTCATGCTCATGGCTGCAGAGGGGGACAGATGATCAGGGCACACGAGGGCATCCTGTGTCTAGACCACAGACTGTAGAAAGACACGGGGCTTCAGTAGGACATGTGGCTATAAGGCACAACCCGTCTTTTTGGAGCATATGGACGTAGATGTACAGGCCAGATCAGGTGATACTGATGCAGGTACAAATTACATCCCCTCTCACATATGGCAACAAACAACTGTAGATTATGGGCAGCTTATGGATGAAAAAAGAAAAAGAATTCAAAAGAAAAGATATTCATGATGCATGTCGTCTTTCACAGAAGACATTGCTGTAGAACTGTAGAACTGTAGAACTGTAGAACTGCAGAACTAACTGCAGAACTGTAGAATGTTTAGCCAAGTTTAATAAAGGCTTTTTAAAAAATACCTTTTCGAGTGCCTCAGACTCACTACCAGATTGAAACCAGAAATGAGCACCGGAGGTATACTTATTGAACATCTACACCCAAGCAGCACTCCTGGATATACGAGTTTTTGTAGAACTGTAGAACTGCAGAACTGCATAACTGTAGATGTAGAACACTGCAGAACTGTAGAACTGTAGAACTGTAGAACTGCAGAACTGTAGAACACTGCAGAACTGTAGGACTGTAGAAGGAAACGAACGTGGGGACTCACAAGCAGTTATTTAACTATCAAAGGCATTCATTTTTTTCTTTACAATTTTCGAAACCCCATTCTACGCGCCCCATTCTATTTGCCTAGCTGGCTTCATGGTTGTGTATGTTTGGGAATTGATGATTGAGCTTACTGAGCTTTCTATTGCAGTTTTTTTTACAAACATTTATATACATTTTCAGAACAAAAACCAAAAATGCTCAAACAAAATGCAACATGCCTCAGATCTCCAGCAAAATGGCACGCAACATTCAAAATGTCATTAACATGTCTAAAGCAAACATTTGCCTCTAATTATAAACACTTTTGTCATAATGTGACATTTTGGATATATTGTGTATACTGTTGCTCAAACCCTAAAGCTCCTCTGTCTCTCATGGGGTTTATGTGTATATTTCCATACACGAGTGACAGTTAAACACTGAAAATTAGTGTATGGCTTTGCAGAGTTGATGTTTGCTATATGGTGTTTGAAAGACATGTTAGACAATTGTGTGACAAGCTAAGATTTAGTGTCTAAGCAGTTGAAAAACTAAACACATGGCGAACTGGGCAGATCCTGCATGCCTGCCTGCCTGCCTGTTTGACCTGTGGGAGCCGGTCAGTGCTGAGGATGGGCTGTGGGAATAAATTTGCCCACACTGCCCTCTGCTGGACACTGGGGAATGTAACACCAGGTTCTTACAGACCAGACAGTTGCCAGACACCAAAGAAGAGTCAGAGGGGAAGATTAATCAAGTACAAATTTATTGAAGTGATAACCAGAATCAATGGGAGTTGGGGATAGCTGCTCACTCTCAGGGGTAGGAGGCCCAATCAACTTGGACACACAGTGTATACACTACAAGCACAGCAATCAACAACTTAGGTGATCAAGATCACTAACCACACCACTCACAGCAACCAAACACAAGCCTAGAAGTAAGCAGCCAGTCCCCTGCTACAGCCAGTGGTCCTTGAACCATCAGTTCATCAGTTTATACTTAATAAATAGGATAAAATGTTAGTTTATTTAATTATAGCAGCAAGTCTTTACTTTTCAATTAATTAGATAAAACTCAATGTTACCACAGTCCCAATTGGCAGAAGTATACTGGACCGCGGGCTGAGCCACTTGGGGAAAGGTAGATGGCGAGCAGAGTCTCAGCACAGGTCGGCCGCCCTGACTGGGACTTAAAATATATTCCACAGACACACAAAATCAAGAGTCAAATAAACAATGGCAACTCAAACACACACTAATACAGTTGGCTAACACCTTGACTTTAAGTTACTTGGAGCAAACACCAAACATCCACCTTCAGTCAGATTCTGTTGTTACACACCTACTCTATTCACTAGATGTCAGCCACTAAGTAGAAACTCACATTAACAGCACAACACATAATACCATAACAAACAAACACAATCAACTGCACGCCATCCACCTTACCCACAGAACACAAAGGAGACCAAAGAGGGGGCAGGGCCATCGTTGGCACCATTATATATGGCTCTCTTCTTCTCCCCTAATGGCCTAGGCACTTCCTGTCTGAATGCACTGGCTCCCCCACAGCACTGGTCCCATTATTACACCTCATGTCCACATTAGTCCATCCTGTTACACTGGGGCTACATGCAGGCAGAGTCTCATAAGCAGCACACAGCACTGCAGTGAGTGCATGAGGCCAGAACCATGTTCACACTCAGCACCATGTTCACACTCAGCATGTTCACACTCAGCACCATGTTCACACTCAGCACTGTGTTCACACTCAGCATCATGTTCACACTCAGCACCATGTTCACACTCAGACCCATGTTCACACTCAGAACCATGTTCACACTCAACACCATGTTCACACTCACACTCAGGACCATGTTCACACTCAGCACCATATTCACACTCAGCACCATGTTCACACTCAGCACCATGTTCACACTCAGCATCATGTTCACACTCAGCATCATGTTCACACTCAGCATCATGTTCACACTCAGCACCGTGTTCACACTCAGCACCATGTTCACACTCAGCACCATGTTCACACTCAGGACCGTGTTCACACTCAGCACCATGTTCACACTCAGAACCATGTTCACACTCAGCACCATGTTCACACTCAGGACCGTGTTCACACTCAGCACCATGTTCACACTCAGGCTCCACCTCTCCACCAGTCTGCTGCACTGTCCAGGTGGAACAAGGTGGTTTGCTGGTTGACCAGCTTATGATGGTTGACCAGCTAGACCAGCAAATCTCTTGCAAAAACATACCTTCAGCTGGTTTACCCAGTTTACGATGGTGATTCAGCTGGTTTTGCTTGTCGTACCACCTCAAGCTGGTAAGTTTTCAACAGCTTTTATAAATGAGGCCCTGAATTACTGTAACACACTTGAACTTGTCCCAAATCTGCAGGTACAGGTGTCTGTAGCACTGTCTGGATCCTGTACTGAGCCAACACCCAAATGCCTGCAGGTACAGTGCAATGTTCAGGGTCATTATAATAGACCTGCAGCTGATTCTGATGTCTTATCTGTTATATAGCCTACTGGATAAATGATTGAATCCTACGCCTGCAGAAACCTGTCAATGTAGACGCTACAGGTCATGTGCTTACGTACAGTAAAGGTTTGAAGTCCACTTTGACTTACTGTTGTTGAAGGAGCCACACAAAATGTTGCAGCCATTGTAAGTAATTTAATTACGTTGGTTTTGTTGACTAATACTATTTACTATATAGTCGTGTAATGTTTTAAATTTCTTTTGGGTTCTGTTGATAACACTGCGTTCCTCTAAATATGAATCCGTATGCGTCAACATGGACGCTGGGTTAATTGTGGCGTCTATCATGATTTCCTTTCCCCTCAACTGTAAGATCATTTGCCATGGGCCTATTGTGATTAAGATTACATTTTGATTAAGGTTTCTATGGGCAATGTATCCTATGGCGGGGTTTGTCCCAATCTGAATCTGGCCTACTGACCCTAGTGGATTCAATTGAATCAGATCTCTGCACTGGCTGGTTTCACTCCTTGGCCATATGTTGCAGAATATGAAAGTAACCTTTTATGACTGTCTGTTGAAATGTTAAATAATTAGCCTATTTTAAAAAAGGAATAGCCTTGGCATGAAGCATTAGGCCTACATGTAGCTATGTTATGGCTGGATAATACTGACCCTAGTGGACTGCAAATCTGCACAGGCTGGTTTCATGTCTAGCCATATGATGCATAATAGAAAACAAAAGTAGTGAAGGTACTAACTTACATTGACAATAGCGGCAGGTTCAAACACTCCTGGGTCCACCGGAAATAGATGAGCTCCTGAACAGCCGTCCGTGCACCCAATAGCCCAGCGGTGGCCAACCCGCGGCTCGCGAGCCACATGCGGCTCTTTGCCTCCTCTCGTGCGGCTCACGGCTGCTCAACTGATGTTCTCACTTCTCCTCGGACCTAAACGTTTTCCTTTTGAAATAGCCTTTATTTCCGGTAAATAAAAAATAATTTCAGAATTTGATAGTAGCCTATTGCCAAAAGTAATTATTAATAGTTAACAATAATTGTACCGTCGGAATTGGCCAAAACGAAGCAGACGTGTTTATTCTTCAGCCAGGTTTAATGCTACTGTTGCAATCAGGAATACTATGAAGCTAATCGTAAGTAGAAGGAACACGTGCCATTGAAAAGGACCATTTATCGTTTTGTAACATAACCCCTCTGGTTAATATGTCAAAGTAATCAAAACAAAAGCACTCTGAGATTGCAAAACTCCGCCTCGCGCATCCTGCTTAACATCTCGCGCCTCCGCTTAACATCTTGCTTAACAAACAGACAAACCCCGATGAAAACATAACCTCATTTGCGGAGGTGATATGTTTCTAGCCTACACATTAGTTTGGTAGTCTAGTCGTAATTTCTTGAACCCAGAAATGTTGAGTACCCTAAAGTTTTATTGCAGAAATGTCATCTATAGGCCTAACAGATGGAATTTAACTTGGTTGCCTAAAGTTGCACTTTGGGCAGTTAGCATAATTAGCATACATATAGGCAATTAAGGAGAATAGGGTGCAGGTGAATAGGGTAAAAAATGTAAATAATAGATATCACTTTGAAACTTTCTTAGTTGGTTACTTGTGCTAAGATGAGAAAAAAATGCATTGCATGTTTTTTGTATTTTAATGTTTACATATGCAAATGAGGCCATGTCTCATTAAACATGCGCTCATTTGCATACTGACAAAATCAGATTGTTTAATAATAAAGTCATGCTCAAAATATTTTTTTCCAAGGGTAAACATGTGTACTTGGGGTCTGAGTTGGTGAAAACCTTTAAGGAACCTGGTCAGGAGGCAGTGTTGACCTATGGACGGACAGATTGAGAAATTAGGTGCTCCATGCAAAATAACTATATAACAGCATGCACACACAAGCAAACCTACAAGAACTATACATAATATGCAAAATAACTATATCCAGCATGCACACGTACACAAATACACATTAACTATATACAAGAACTATATACAACATATAAAATATGCCATTTTAAAGGCACAGGAGTAAGATGTTTTTGTACGGTCACAATTATGACCATTGGGATTAAATGGGTCAATGGGTTAACACTGCCTCCTTAACAGGTTCCTTTAAAGGTTTTCACCAACTCAGCCCTCCAAGTATACATGTTTACTTTGGAAAAAAGAAACATTTTGAGCCTGGCTTTATCACACTATCTGATTTTGTGTGTATGCAAATTAGAGCCTTTTTTATGAAATAGGGCCTAATTTGCATATGTAAACATTAAAATATAAAAAACATACAATACATTTTTTTCTCATCTTAACACAAGTAACCAACTGAGAAGGTTTCATAGTGATATCTATTATTTATTTTTTTTACCCTATTCACCTGCACCCTATTCGCCTTAATTGGCTATATATTTATGCTAATTATGCAAATTGCCCAAAGTGCAACTTTAGGCAACCAAGTTGAATTTCATCCACTAGGCCTATAGATCACATTTATGCAATAAAACTTTAGGGTACTCAACATTTCTGGGTTTACTATTGGGCCTATGGGGATTACGACTAGACTATGGTACTTGGTATGCCACGGATTCATAAAGCTTCAAACCTGAACATTTCCTACGTACTTTTGCAAGTAGGCTGGTAATGGCTATAGACGTCAGTCACTCGTTTTCTTTTTGTTTATTTTCTTTTTAAAAGTTAACTGAACACTTGACATTGCATTATCAGGTGTTGGAGCATTGCTCATGCCTAAGTCATTCAGTGAGGGGGGATTTGATGTGTGTCTGATCTTTTTTCATTTTCCAATGATCATTTATCAATGATCATTGAGCATCTGCCAAGTGTCTTACTTTAAATGAAAAACAAAGGAGCTATAACTGTAGGCCTAATGTTGTGCTGTTGTAGTATGGGCGCCTTTTTTGTTGTGCGGCTCTTTTGACTTTTGTGGATTTTTTTTTTGGCTCTTCATGCTAGACTGGCTGGCCACCCCTGCAATAGCCTATAGGAAGTGAGCAGGTTCTCCGTAGACGCCCTCTGTGGTTACGTAGAAGTCTGAAGTTTACTTTCACTTACTGTTATTGAAAGAGCTACACGAAATGTCGCAGTCATCGTAAGGTATTTCATTCCGTTGTTTTTTGTTGACTTGCATAAGTTTAACATCAATATTTGAGTTGTGTAGACTAATGTTTAATAGGTCCTATTGATAGCACTGCAAGTTCATTATCGCATCAAAACCCACTGCGCCGCACATAGCCCGTGGAGAGCTGCAAGGAGCAGCTAGGCCTAATACTTCCGCAATTCAGTGCCGTTTCTATTTGAATGTTTTTCTGTGCAAGTTTACAGAGTTGACCATACAAATAGTATACTTCAGAAGATAATTGAAATATAAGACGTTGTATGGAACTGATATAGCGTAGCTTAAACAGTAGATAGGGATCCACAATCCACCACCACAAGTCAAGTCAAAATCTTGAGAAATGAAACAATAATCGACTGTTGCCTTTGCACACTCTCTGAGTGCCCCAATTATATAGTAACTTACAGCTACAGATTATGTTTGATTAAGCATGGCATCCTTTGTTTTATTTAGTATTCACACCAGGACTATGTCAATTGAAATGTACTTGTAACAGACATATAGAAAGAACATTTGGCATGTGTGGGATATGGAGGTGAAGCATATCTGAGAATGTGCGTATTGATATTGATACTGTAGTGCAGATGCAGAGCACAGTAAACACAGACATGTTCAATTCAGTTCAGAAAGCATTATTTCCCCTCAAGGGGCAATTTCCTCATGCAGGAGTAGTGATAAGAGGACATGACACAACATATGAGACAGAATCAAAGAAGGAACAGGACAGAGAGGGCTGTAAGGGGATCAGAGGACATGACACAACATATGAGACAGAATCAAAGAAGGAACAGGACAGACAGGGCTGTAAGGGGGATCAGAGGACATAACACAACATATGAGACAGAATCAAAGAAGGAACAGGACAGACAGGGCTGTAAGGGGGATCAGTTCCAGGAGGGGGCTGGGGGCATATTCAAGTTCAAAAAGTGAATATCCTCAAACGTATAGGCAGCCTTCCTCCTGTTAGTCCTAGCCAGAGGACAGAGCAGACCCCTGCCTGAGGGCAGCCATTCTAAACTCTATGCAGGACGAGGGTAGAGTCGTCTAAGATGCAGTTGGCTTTCTTTAGTGTTGCCTTGGCGTGCAGTGATGTGGGTGAAGAGGGTGGCCGGTGATTTTAGAACTTGAGTACACAATCCTCTGGAGGTGGTTATTTTTGTTGATTGAGATGGAGTTATAGCATATTGATGAAGAGCTCAGTCAGAAGGACTCATTAAAGTACTTTCAATAAAGGAGGTGTAAAAAAATCTGAAAAATGTTGGTCTGTTTTCTGATCATAGCCTGATGTTAATTGGTCTTCCTGCAGATCACCACAATAGACCTTATCTCTCTCTCTCTCTCTCTCTCTCTCTCTCTCTCTCTCTCTCTCTCTCTCTCTTTCTTTCTCTCTCTTTCTCTCTCTCTCTCTCTCTCTCTCTCTCTCTCTCTCTCTCTAAAGTAAAAACACATCAATACAATTTGAAGTCTATGGGATGCTGACTGAATGTACTTTGTACGATAGATTCTATCATGGCTGCATCATAATATTACTGCAGCTTATTTTGTCCTCAAAAAACATAGACAGTCCAAGACGTGCACTGAAATGGGAATCAAACCTGGATGTATTTCTCACTTTGTGGTGGAAATTATTTAGCAATGAAGAAATTCAGTATTTTGCTAAAGTGCAAAACAAACTTTGTAGTCGAGACTTGTTCCTGATTTTAATTTCAGACCAGGCTGCAGGTACTCATCAGGCATGAGATTTGGACTGTGCTGAGGAAGAGGAAGATGGAGGTGATGAAGCAGAGAGGGACTCTCAGATCACCAGCAGGTGAGAAATCACACACACACACACACACACACACACACACTCGCACACACAGACACACACACACACACACACACACACACACACACACACACACACACACACACACACACACAATAATATCAACTTTGCAAAATTTTGTGATGCACATAAAAGAACATTCTCAACACATTCTAATGCTTTTCTTTGGACGGGAGAAGAATTTACAGATCCATACATTGATGGGAGTACAGTATGTTACAGTACATGCTTAGACATGTCTGATCAAACACAGAATGCTTTTTGCTAT
>NC_085000.1:32497837-32515337 GCF_963854185.1 Sardina pilchardus | reverse complement strand
TTCCTGTTTCCAGGTGGAGTTCCACATATTTCTGACATGAAGATTGTGCTGCTGGGAGGCAGAGTGCAGGGGAAGAGTTCATCAGGAAACAGCATCCTGGGCAGAGAGGAGTTTAGCACCTCAGGAAGAACAGCTGAGTGTGTGAAGAGAGAAGGAGAAACAGCAGGGAGACGCATCACTGTAGTGGAGGCACCAGGATGGTGGATGAACTACACTGTAGAGAAAACTCCTGAACGTGATAAACAAGAGATTGTCCTCAGTGTGTCTCTGTGTCCTCCAGGACCCCATGCTCTACTCCTGCTCATTAGAGTGATTGACTCATTCACAGAGACACACAGAAGAGCAGTGCAGGAACACATGGAGCTGCTGGGTGAGAGAGTCTGGAGTCACACTATAGTGCTGTTCACATGTGGGGACTGTCTGGGAGACACGACCATTGAGCAGCACATTGAGAGTGGAGGAGAGGCTCTGCAGTGGGTTGTAGAGAAATGTGGGAACAGGTATCATGTTGTAGACAATACGAAGAGGGATGGTGGCCAGGTGACAGAGCTGCTGGAGAAGATAGAGGAGATGGTGGCAGGAAACAGGGGCTATCTGTTTGACTTTGACAGAAATATTTCTAAACAACTCCAAGAGAAGAAGAAGGAAGCAGAGAGAAGAGTAGAGGAGAGGAAGATGAAGGTGCACAAGCAGAGACAGACTCTCAGATCATCAGCAGGTGAGAGAAATGTTCAGCTCTCAAACCTACACATGAGACATTTACATATGCTTTACATCTCTTGTTTACTTCATTCATTATCTCTCTGTCCTATACATGCTGTGTTCTTTAGTACACACACACACACACAAACACACACACACACACACCTCTAAAACACGCACATTCTCACCTTCAACTGTACACAATATCCCAAAGTTCATTCTAGAGACTATAATACCATGAGTAAAAGCATAGAGAGGATTTTCAGTGTGTTTCACAGAATTACATGTTTTCTGTTTCCAGGTGGAGTTCCACATATCTATGACATGAAGATTGTGCTGCTGGGAAACAGAAATGAAGGGAAGAGTTCATCAGGAAACACCATCCTGGGCAGAGAGGAGTTTAGCACCTCAGGAAGAACAGCTGAGTGTGTGAAGAGAGAAGGAGAAACAGCAGGGAGACGCATCACTGTAGTGGAGGCACCAGGATGGTGGAGTAACTACACTGTAGAGAAAACTCCTGAACGTGATAAACAAGAGATTGTCCTCAGTGTGTCTCTGTGTCCTCCAGGACCCCATGCTCTACTCCTGATCATTGATGTGAGTGAGTCATTCACAGAGACAGACAGAAGAGCAGTGCAGGAACACATGGAGCTGCTGGGTGAGAGAGTCTGGAGTCACACTATAGTGCTGTTCACATGTGGGGACTGTCTGGGAGACACGACCATTGAGCAGCACATTGAGAGTGGAGGAGAGGCTCTGCAGTGGGTTGTAGAGAAATGTGGGAACAGGTATCATGTTGTAGACAATGAGAAGAGGGATGGTGGCCAGGTGACAGAGCTGCTGGAGAGGATAGAGGAGATGGTGGCAGGAAACAGGGGCCATCAGTTTGACTTTGACAGAAATATTTCTGAAGAACTACAAGAGAAGAAGAAGGAAGCAGAGAGAAGAGCAGAGGAGAGGAAGATGAAGGTGCACAAGCAGAGACAGACTCTCAGATCATCAGCAGGTGAGAGACATTTTCAGCTCTCAAACCTACACATGAGACATTTACATAGGCTATACATTATATCACAACTCATGTTTACTTCATTATCTCTCTGTCCTATACATGCTGTGTTCTTTAGTACACACATAGATGAATGCAACAACGCAACCACATACACACACACCTTTGTAGGCAGTAGGCACACACACACACACACACACACACACAACCACCTCTTTTCCCACACATGAACAGATACATACTGTACACATACAACCACCCACACACACATCACACAGTGCACACACAGACACAAACTACACACATACACACTACCAGTACCAACATACCCACACATATATGCACACACACACAACTCACATACTGTATGCACACACACACACACACACACACACACACACACACACAGACACACACAACCACTCCAGCTCATACACACACACACACACACACACACACACACACACACACACACACACACACACACACACACACACACACACACACAGACACAAACTACACACATACACACTACAAACATACCCACACTACATATATGCACACAAACACAACTCTCATACTGTATGCATACACACACACACACACACACACACACACACACACACACACACACACACACACACACACACACACACACACACACACACACACACACACACACACACACACACACATCCAACATCACCACAAAGACACACACACACACACACACACACACCCCACAACCACACACACACACACACACACACACACACACACACACACACACACACACACACACACACACACACACACACACACACACACACACACACACACACACACACACACACACACGATGATTCTATGATCACAAAAGCATAGAGCGGATTTTTAGTGTGTTTCACAGAATTACATAATTTCTGTTTCCAGGTGGAGTTCCACATATTTCTGACATGAAGATTGTGTTGCTGGGAGGCAGAAAGGATGGGAAGAGTTCATCAGGAAACACCATCCTGGGCAGAGAGGAGTTTAGCACCTCAGGAAGAACAGCTGAGTGTGTGAAGAGAGAAGGAGAAACAGCAGGGAGACGCATCACTGTAGTGGAGGCACCAGGATGGTGGAAGAACTTCACTGTAGAGCAAACTCCTGAACGTGATAAACAAGAGATTGTCCTAAGTGTGTCTCTGTGTCCTCCAGGACCCCATGCTCTACTCCTGATCATTAATGTGAGTAGGTCATTCACAGAGACACACAGAAGAGCAGTGCAGGAACACATGGAGCTGCTGGGTGAGAGAGTCTGGAGTCACACTGTAGTGCTGTTCACCAGAGGGGACTGTCTGGGAGACACGGCCATTGAGCAGCACATTGAGAGTGGAGGAGAGGCTCTGCAGTGGGTTGTAGAGAAATGTGGGAACAGGTATCATGTTGTAGACAATGAGAAGAGGGATGGTGGCCAGGTGACAGAGCTGCTGGAGAAGATAGAGGAGATGGTGGCAGGAAACAGGGGCTACCCTTTCCAGTTGAATAAGAGTATGGAGATTCCTCCGAGATGTAAGTATACAACTTTTAATGTTATTTTTTTCTTTTGAAAATCCAAATGGCACGGAATGTTCTAGTATTTACACTAAATCATTAATTTGACAAGAATGGTTTATTTGAATGGTTTTTTTGTATGTATAAACATGAAGTAAGAGAACACACCCCTGGAGGATCATCTGGATTTGGCTCTGCTCTATCTGAGCTCACGAGGCCCTTTAAGCACCTCAAGACAGCTGCCTCCACTCAGAGCTCTGGCTATGGCACAGGGGGGGCAGCAGAGGAGGCTGCAGCTGGAGAGATGGGAGCTGAGATCCACAGACCTGTACATGGAGATGGTGAGATTACTCTACAGCATGTTCAGACCACTACATGGAAATAGATTTTGTACTAAGAAACAAGGCTATCGTACAGTTGTTTTGAAAATATTATTATTGTAATTGGGACAAGAGACAAAATAAATTGTATTGTTTAAACTAGTTTAAGGAAATTATATTGTTTAGCCTGAAATAATGTATACACCTACATACTATGCTAAGTAAATATGAGAAAAACATGAGAGGTTTTGAGAGAAATCATTTAAATTCTGTATGACCACAGAAAGGTTACTTCTATATCATACAGTATTGACAATTCGCAGACATTGAGCAACTTCAAATCAGGGAAATATTTTGCGGTTGTTCCAGATTACTATAATAATTTTTGTTCACTTCAATTTATTGTGTTCAACCTTTGCCATGTTTTCCTACTTCTAGAAAATGTTTTTGTGGATGTATCTACAATAAGCATATACAATAATTGCATTGGAAGAGGATCATTTGGAGCAGTTTACAGAGGCTCATACCAGGGAGCTCCTGCTGCTGTAAAGATCATCCCTATTGGAGGCAGTTCAGTCATCACAAATGAGTTTCTCATACCTTTGTAAGTGTGTGTGTGTGTGTGTGCGTCTGTCTGTCTGTCTGTCTGTCTGTCTGTCTGTCTGTCTGTCTGTCTGTTTCTGTATGCTTTATTATTCATTTCATGAGGCTGCATTTGCAATCTCATAGTAAATTGTAAACCGCTCACAAAAAGGAAGGAAACTTGACTTTAGCCCATTATATCTCCACTTTAATAATACCGATCACTAAAGTGTTTTATGTCATTTTCATCGTTTATTAGTCACCTTTACAATGAGGTACAGCTTGTAAGCATTGGGCTCCCATGGAATGAGTAACACAAGCAAACGTGTAAGTAGTGCCAACGAAAAATGTGCCAAAATGGCCTGTCATGCTGTTGGAATTCACCTTTGTTACTTCAAGCATTGACGATTGCACTCTCCCATAGCAATGAGGAAAACAAAACATGTTAGGCATACATTCGTTCATTTTATACTCAGTGTCAGGGTCCTCAGTAGTGTAGAGGATCCATATGCAGCCACAACAGCTTGGCACCTTCTTCTCATGCTGGTCACCAACCTGGCTACATTCTGCTGTGGGATGGCATTCCATTCCTCGATAAGGATCTGTTAAGTCAGCCAACCTGGTTCTGTTGGTGACTCTGGCACGTACAGCACGCCCAAGCTGATCCCACAAGTGTTCAATTGGGTTGAGGTCTGGACTCACATCACGGCAGGCCATTCCATCCTCTCCACTCCCCAAATTCTGGAGGTACTCTCTGATGATCCCAGCTCTATGGGGGCGAGCGTTGTCATCCTGGAGGATGGCATTTGGTCCCATATTCTGGAGATATGGAAGTGCCACTGGCTCCAGAATCTCATCCCGGTATCTAAACTCACCTGGTAGCACTTGAAGCCCAAAACGAGATGTCTGGCAGCAGAACCCTATTACTGGCCATTTTGGCACATTTTTGGTTGGCACTACTCAGACATTTGGCTGTATTGCTCATTCCATGATTGCCCTATGCTTACAAGCTATACCTCATTGTAAAGGTGACAAATCAACGATACAAATGAAACACTTTACTAGTTGGTATTACTAAAGGGGAGATATAATGGGCCAAAGTCAAGTTTCCTTACTTTTTGTGAGCAGTTTATATAATCCACATAATCACATAATTTATTAACATTGGTGTTGTTACAATACCAACATCTTTGTTTCAGTATCGATACCAATTCAAGATTTGCGATACAAGAACTTTGCAAGAATTTTTATACATATATCTAATTCAATACTATTGATGACATCAATGTGAAGGGGGCCCAAATCAAATAGAAATTGAAAAGGTATAAAAATTCTTGACTTGGTAACGATACCGAAACAGTGAGCCAAACGCTTTCAAAATAGCATTTTTGAAAAACGGCGCCAAACCTTGTCAGTAGCTTGCCCTGGATCTCACAAAACAAAGCACCAACAATGTAGTACACAAAAGCCACAATTGCACAAGTTCCATGTGGCACAATTTTCAGTGATAGAGTTAGCTTGTTTTCAGTTTACACCATTGTTGCAAAACCTGCTTCCAGGCTCGACCATCGTCCTACTATGGTTGTTATAGTTACCATTCATAATATAGAACTGGTGATGTAACTTGTTTACCAGATCTACCTCAGAGGTGTCCCGTTATTCAGAATTAATAGACATCGCCCCAGCCAATCAGAAAAGAGTATTTCTTCTCCCCAGTGATAATTAATGGCACACACACAACAGCTGTGTGATGAGGAGAAAAGACGTCTAGTGGAGGCAGTAGAACCATGACTTGTGCACACACATGTTACTTCAATTGGACACGGCCATTTTTAAAAGTATTGATACTAATAAAATTAGATATTGTGACATTTTTATTTTCAGAGTAATACAGTACATTAATAGTATAGATGCACCGTGCAATACTATTTAACACACAAACATAATTGTTTGATCTACAGTATTTCTTATTTGTACAATATGCATGCAACAACATTGCATTAAATATCACCTTAATACAGTAAACTTACTGTAAACATGGCTAATCTATGTTTATCAAAATATTGACAAAATATCACATTCATTATTCTTCAGGCGTTTGTCTCACCCCCGCATTGTGCGGATGATGGCTGTAGCCAGAAGTGAGACACAGATCCTCATTGCTAATGAGTACATCCATGGTGCCGACCTCAATAAGGTTATTTATAAAGACACTCCCATCAAGGTGAGGCATCTTCTCTTTAGATATTTAAGTATTAATAGCAATCAACATATTATACATTATGGTAGCAAAAAAATATTTAAAAAAAATGTTACAAATATTCTTTAATTACATTTCCAGTTACAGTACAAGGATAAGCTGTCTGTAGCTTTAGATGTTGCTATGGCTGTTGAGTACATACATGGAGAACGGATCATCCACCAAGATTTGAAGCCTGCCAACATAATGGTGAGTATCGTGTTTCATATGGAGTCAAATTAAACCAAAGGCAAAGCTTAACAACAGAAGAATCTTATTGTAGATGTCACGGTTTGGGGTTTGGGTTTTGGGGTTTTGTACTTTTAGTTTGTAGTGTCTTGTGTCTTCCTGTTTGCTTTGTTTACTTCCTGTGTCCTGTTCCATGTGCTCCTTAGTTTACCCTCCCTGCTCTGGTTTGTTCTTGTCTCCGTCCCTCTCCTGTCTCTAATCATTAGTCCTGTTAATCCCTAGTTAAGTTCACCTGTGTCTCGTTCCCTGATGTATTAATGCCCTCTGTCTTCCCTCAGTCTTGGCCTTGTCATTGTGTTGTTGTATGTATACTATGTCACGGTTGTTGTTCCTGGGTTCCTAAAAAAAAAGTAAAATCTGTCTCACGTAATTCTTGAGTCCTGCCTTGCGTTTGGGTCTTGGTCAAAGCCGCTATCCTGACAAAATGACGAGGCCATTGCAAGACCCAGCAGGCAGGTATGTGGGCTTTGATTCGGATGCCCGTGGGAGGTCTTCAGCTTTGCCAGCCCCGAGAGGGATCCCTGGGATCCCTTTTGGGGATCGCGACTGGCAATCTGGCGACCTCCCAAGGATGGCTAGAGGACGATCCCCCTGGCCGAGGACGAGTGGTCGACCGACGACGAGTGGTCGACTGAGGACGAGTGTTCCCCAGTCCTGGCTCTTCCGGTTCCAGCCCCACGCTCTGCTCCTCCGGTTCCAGCCCCACGCTCTGCTCCTCCGGTTCCAGCCCCACGTTCTCCAGTGCCTCCTGTTCCGGCTCTTCACCGGTTCCAGCCGGTTCCAGCCCCACGCTCTCCAGTGCCGCCGGTTCCAGCCCCACGCTCTGCTCCGCCGGTTCCAGCCCCACGCTCTGCTCCGCCGGTTCCAGCCCCGCGCTCTCCAGCGCCCCTGATCCCCGAGCCATCCCGGCGCTCTCCTCTGCGGCGTGGCCGCCCTCCCAAGCGACTACAACGCTCTGTCAGGCACCCGGGCCGTCCTCCGGAGCTGGCTGACCATTCCCTTTAAAAGCCTGGCACATTGTTCCATGACCTGTTGGTATTATCATGGCGTCTACTCCAGAAGGGACCGATTGGATCGTGCAAGGCATGGGCGTCTAAGCCTTCCCAAATTTTATGCTGGAAAATTGTGAAAATAATGTACATGATGTGTGAATATTATTTTCTAACATGGATAGTTCCGGTCCTTGATGATGATCTGATGGCTGAATCGTGTTCGATGCTGTTATCAAATCCAACACAAACATACACCTTGACCACATTTCGTTAATGCACTACCACAACTTGGACAAAAGTTAAAGTGGCTGCGTCTCTGTTGCATGGCAACCATTACAATTATTTACAATTACAGGCTATTTACAATTTTAAGAAAAAGTCAGTCAACACGTTATCAAAATTAACTCAATGCAGAGCTGTATATCCATGCGCATACATTTCGTCTGAACAGGAGAGATTACGCACGCAGGCGCGCAACTAGGCTACTTGTTGTTTTCTTTTACTCGGCTATCAGCACAAAATGTGAAGCTAATTCACTAACTCAATAGCCTACTCATCATGGATATCGCAAGTTCTTTTAAACAAACAAAACAGAAAGGATGGAGGATGGAGGCAGCTAGAGGAGTTATTCCAGATGAGCAATAACAAGGTAGACAATTGTCAGAACGCTACAGCTGTTTAATGCCAGACGTTAAAGCTATGCTAGAACAAAACTAAAGGTAACTTAGCCATAGGGCTGTGTAATGTTGTCTAAATGAGCAGGTCACTGTTAGACGTTGTTGTTGTATTATTCCATGTGGATGTTGTTATGCTATGAAGGCTACTTTTTGCTGACCAATACTCAAACCTAAAACCGAGAAACGGACAAATATTATTTAATTATATTCGGGCTGCGCGCTCCTGCTGATGAAAGAAGTAGGGTGTGTGCACGCACTGTGCATTCTTCCATATCCCCAAGCCTCATGCGCTCATAAAATAGCCTTTCAGCTATGCTCGAATGATTCCCGACTAGGTTTTTCCTGCATGGTTAGTGGCGCACTTACTTTCTGCATCCATATATTAGTGACTGGCGAACTTTGCGCCGGACCACACCTCTTCTCTTCACTGACGCGCCCGTTGGGGCGCAATATTATCTCCTATCTAGAGAACGTACATTTGCGCTGGAAAAATGAAGGATGCGCTTGCAGAGAATAGGAATTATAGGTTGCGCAAGTCGCGAAAGCTCACTGCGCGGTCTGCATAATCGGGCCCATTGTGTCACTTGTGCACATCAAAAAGCAGTTTCTCATTCCTTCGATCAAGTAGCAAATATTTTGGTACATCCATGCAAATTATCATGTACAATTCTCAGCTAAATTTAGGCATTAGTTCATAGAGAGCCGAAGTCCCGCCCCTTCCGTTTGCCTCCATGGGACCTATCTTTGGATTTTTTTTTAATGGCAGTCAATGGAGAAATATAAATTATTTTCTGGTCCCGATTGTCTTGTGCCTTGAATTACCCATATGATGTTTGTCAATTTTAATGACAATTTTTCATGTAAAGACATTTGAAAAGTATGTCGTAACTAGTGAATTACAACATTGTGAAAGATTGTGTTTCCAACGACTACAAACACATCAGTCGTGTTAGTGACGTTAGACCAATTCACAGCCACGGGCGCCAGCAACAGGTCTTATTTGAGCTTCCCCCTTGCCGATGAAAATATCATGAGTCAGAGGATTCAATACATCAGATAAGTTGTATTTCATTCATAGACTGTACAAACACTACTGTTAAGTGACTTAGCTGGCAGCAAGATGTAACCGTTAACTAGCATAATAGCTAGCTAACTAGCCAGCCTCGTTTGCTAGTTGGTGACGTGCATCGTTTGAGACGAGAGATGTAGTCCACTGAACGGATTCGCACAAAACTTACATAACTTTTAAAGTCTAAGGAAAAACAGAACTTTATTAATGTGAAAAATTATCTTTTAAATTCCCACACATCATATGTGAAATGCACGGTCCAATTCGAACGGGACCAAAAAATAATTGTTATCTCTCCATTGACTCCCATGCATAAAAAATCGTGAAATAGGTCCCATAGACCGGAAGTAGAAGGGCGGGACTTCGGCTCTCTATAGTATAAGTCTTTACATGCAAAATGGTTGAATATGTTGTCATATGAGAATTTGTGGCCCAAAAGACAGGAACATCAGGAGGTGTAGGAAGTCTGCACTGTAATTCCTGCATTTACAGTTTTCCCAGAACGAGATTGTCCTATGGTCAAATTACTACTTTATTTACATTTTTCTCTATACTATGCAGTGCTGTCTTTTCCTTTCTGTAGCACAGTGACAGGGTCTGTCAACAAATTACAGTAAAACACAGTAAAAGCATAAATGTGAATATTGTCGATCAAACTCCCACATACACCTACAATTTACAAAAAATGTCATACAAATGTTAGCCATAGTTTACATCAGAACATCCCTCCAGAGTACACTGTTATACCGACAACATGACGTACGATGACACAAGGACTTGACATTCTGATGCACTGACATGTTCATTGACGCAAATATTTAGTTTTGAGAGATGGACTAAGGATTTTGAGCAAGAAACTGGCTTTTGCAGGTAATCCATGGTGTTTTGCAATTTGTACAAATAGTTTTGAGAAATGCACTTACTGTTCAGCAAATCTCAAGGATGATTCGAGAAATGTACCAAAGCGACTGAGAAAAACTGTAATTTAAATGCTCAAGCATTTTAGGTTTAATGTAATTCACAAAATACTGCTAATTTAAGTTTATCTTTTTCATTGTTGTTCTAAGATTTCACAAGGCACCAGACAGGCCTATCTCACTGACTGGGGCTTGGCGAACTTCAAAGAAACCATGTCTGGAAGTGGTCAAACAGGAAAGGGTAAAACAGCAGTTTACTACGGTCCACTAGGAGGAACCCCTCCCTACATGGCCCCAGAGTGCATAGTAGAGTGTAAGAAATGCAGTCCCATGTCAGACATGTGGTCTCTTGGCATCACTCTTCTGGAGATGTTCACAAACTCTGCACCTTGGCCAAGCAACAACCAGCAAGAAATACGTGAACTTCTTTATGAACAGCAGAGTCCTCAAGCTCTGGGTACACTACAGCCTGCTCTTCATGACATGTTGAAACCACTGATTGAATTTAAACCCAATTCTCGCATGAATGCCAAAGATCTGGTGGAGTTGCTAAAACCAAAAGTTGATGTCAACAAAAGACAATGATTTCAATTCATAGGGACTGAATTAACAACAGAAGAATCTTACTGTAGATGTCACTCTCACTGAATTACAGTAAGAAGTATTTTTAAGCCATTATATCAGGTCTGTTATCGTGATGAAGTGAATGTTTAAATGGCAAATGCTAAACAGATTGTAATGTTCAAATTACATGTAATTACAAAAGATTGTCAAAAGTACGTTCCTCCAGATGTTGGTTAAGTGTTTGCTGCACTTTGAAAGTACGTTCATTATATGTGAATGCAAAATGCAAAATGCAGTAGCACAAAAGTTCAGCAGTAACTGTAGTTATTTGTTCCATTTTAAGTGTTGTGTAGCCAGATGTAATGTAATCTTTTGTAATGTTTTGTAATGTTTTGTATTACATGATGAATTCCATCCTGGCAGAGAGCAGCATGTGAATAATAGCACAGTGATCATCATTATAATCTGATATATCCTTGAATTAACTATTAGATGCAGACCTAAGATATCATTGTAAGATGCAGACTGCCACTGATTGAGCTGTCATGACATTAAATTGGAGTGTTTTTGTTTTTCTCAGCAAATCTGATATAAATTCAATCTGTACAATGGAATTCTGATGCATTTTAAAAAAATTATTTTAAAATGTTTTAAAAGTAAAAAAAAAAAGAGTGGTCAACTGAGTGGTCTGGCTGTCAAAATTACACATAATACAACATGTAATAATCTCTTAAATGTAACAAAGTAGCTAATTATGTATTCTTACCATTTTGAAGAAGAATATATTTTGTAATTCATTATCAGAATTATTTAAATCTACAAGGAATGCAAAGTTTAATTGTTGTAATTGCACCTCTGTTCACACCACAGCCTGACACCATCTGATCTATTCTGAACACTAACAATTAGCACGTATATCTTCTCAATTCTGATTGAGAGTGGATCTGGAAAAGATTGAGTGATTCACGACTTCCAGCAGGGGCGTAACTAGCAGTGATATTAGATTTAAATTGGTGAGTTAAACTCTTTTCAAATCCTCTCAGAAGTGTCTTGTAAATTTGGAAATGGTCTTCAACGGCCTCTTGGCCAGACGGGCCTGTAGAGCAAATCCCATAAGTATTCCCAAAAGTTTGTATGAGTATTCCCAGACTAGACAGGTTCGAACGAGTATTCAGACACGTGCCGACCTTGTAGTCTCTTGCCTGCTGTACCACCAAAAGGCCACTGGGTGTCACTATCCACCTGTTTGTTTTTTCTTTCTGAGCCCTCCAAGCTGAGGTGGTATGAGGACACAAGTGAGAACTGATCCTGAGAGGAGAGAGCAGTGAGGACACATATGAACTGATCCTGAGGCAGAGGAGAGAGCAGTGAGGACACATATGAACTGATCCTGAGACAGAGGAGAGAGCAGTGAGGACACATATGAACTGATCCTGAGAGGAGAGAGCAGTGAGGACACATATGAACTGATCCTGAGAGGAGAGGGCAGTGAGGACACATGAACTGATCCTGAGACAGAGGAGAGAGCAGTGAGTATTTCTACAGTGTATGTTATACAGTACAAAAAACATGTACTGCTCTGTGTTCATTTTTATTGAATTGCTTTACCAAACCCTTCCCAGTACACTTGAACCAGCCCTAAAGAATGTGTGATCATCAACAATGTGAGGTTAACATGATGAACGCCAAGGATCAGATCTTGATGCAGGTACAGGTGGTTCCTGGTCAGTGTTTTGGATTGCTAGAAACAATGTAGAAACAAACTAAAATAAACACATAATTTTTTTTTAAAAAATCAACAACCCTCAATGAAATTCCCTTTTTGAAAACCCTTAGATGAACTGAAGAGGGTCTTCAACTGGCTCGACTTCAGAGTGACCACGAAGGTGGACCTGACAGCAGCTGAGATGAGAGGAAGGCTTGCAGACTTCAGGGATGAAGTGCAGGAGACTGCTTCACCTGCTGTGTGCTGAGTCATGGCTGCAGACTGCTTCATCTGCTGTGTGCTGACTGCTGAGTCATGGCTGCAGGCTGCTTCATCTGCTGTGTGCTGAGTCATGGCTGCAGACTGCTTCACCTGCTGTGTGCTGAGTCATGGCTGCAGACTGCTTCATCTGCTGTGTGCTGAGTCATGGCTGCAGACTGCTTCATCTGCTGTGTGCTGAGTCATGGCTGCAGACTGCTTCATCTGCTGTGTGCTGAGTCATGGCTGCCAGGGGGGCATCTTAGGGGTGGACGGTGATCTGGTATCCACCGGGGATATCACCTCCCTGTTCTCAGGGCCCAGCTGCCCAGCTCTGCTCAACAAGCCCAAAGTGTTCTTCTTCAGGCCTGTCGGGTCACCTGATGTGCAGGTGGGCCTTGTGGAGGGGGTTTAGGTGGGAGGAGGACCCATCTCAACACTAGCAAATATCACATGAAGATGTAGACCTCAAAGGTCACCAATGTTCTAATATGAAGATCAGGAGAAGAATGTCTCGAGCTTCTCACAAGAATGATACACACGTCACACACACACACACACACACACACACACACACACACACACACACTCACACACTCACACACACACACACACACACACACACACACACACACACACACACACACACATCTGTTGCTACACCTCCTGTGTTTGAAATGGCACCTTTACCTGTGTGTGTATGCAATTGTCAATTCTACAGCACCTGTCCAACAAAAGCCACAAACTAAACACACTAAACTAGACGTGCTCCTCTGGATGGAGAACTGTCTGGCTGCCAGATCAGAGCAATATCATTACACTTGAGATGAACATATGCACGCAATGTGTGTGTGACCTCAACAATTTCACAATATCATAACATTCCTGTACAACACATCCACATAGACTCACACTCACACACACACACACACACACACACACACACACACACACACACACACACCTGTGTACACACACACACACACACACACACACACACATCCACAGCCACTGACTAGGTATCAGAAGCTCAGGACATCAAACCAGGTGCTGTGCTGTGCTGTGTCCACTAGAGGGCAGTGTTGCAGTGTTCCTGTGCTCTGAGGTGTCTCATGCTCATGGCTGCAGAGGAGGACAGATGATCAGGGCACACGAGGGCATCCTGTGTCTAGACCACAGACTGTAGAAAGACACGGGTCTTCAGTAGGACATGTGGCTATAAGGCACAACCCGTCTTTTTGGAGCATATGGACGTAGATGTACAGGCCTGATCAGGTGATACTGATGCAGGTACAAATTACATCCCCTCTCACATATGCCAACAAACAATTGTAGATGTAGCAGCTTATGGATGAAGAAAGAAAAATAATTCAAAAGAAAAGATATTCATGATACATGTCGTCTTTCACAGAAGACACTGCTGTAGAACTGTAGAACTGTAGAACTGCAAAGCTGTAGAGCCGTAGAACTGTAGAACTGCAGAACTGCAGAACTGTAGAACTGTAGAACTGCAGAACTGCAGAACTGTAGAACTGTAGAACTGTAGAACTGCAGAACTGTAGAACTGTAGAACTGTAGAACTGCAGAACTACTGTAGAACTGTAGAACTGTAGAACTGTAGAACTGTAGAGCTGCAGAACTGTAGAATGTTTAGCCAAGTTCAATAAAGGCTTTTTAAAAAAAAATACCTTTTCGAGTGCCTCATGCAGACTCACTACCAGATTGAAACTTTGTTGGATCTCCAAACGGATGAGCACCGGAGGTATACTGTACTTATTGAATATCTACACCCAAGCAGCACTCCTGGATATACGAGTTTTTGTAGAACTGTAGAACTGTAGAACTGCAGAGCTGCAGAACTTAGAGCTGTAGAACACTGCAGAACTGTAGAAGGAAACGAACGCGGGGACTCACAAGCAGTTATTTAACTATCAAAGGCATTCATTTTTTTCACCATTTTCGAAACCCCATTCTACGCGCCCCATTCTATTTCCCTAGCTGGCTTCATGGTTGTGTATGTTTGGGAATCTATGATTGAGCTTATTGAGCTTTCTATTGCAGTTTTTTTACAAACATTTATAGACATTTTCAGAACAAAAAACTAAATTGCTCAAACAAAATGCAACATGCCTCAAATCTCCAGCAAAATGGCACACAAAATTCAAAATGTCATAAACATGTCTAAAGCAAACATTTGCCTCTAATTATAAACACTTTTGTCATAATGTGACATTTTGGATATACTGTATTGTGTATACTGTTGCTCAAACCCTAAAGTTCCTCTGTCTGTCATGGGGTTTATGTGTATATTTCCATACACGAGTGACAGTTAAACACTGAAAATTAGTGTATGGCTTTGCAGAGTTGATGTTTGTGATGGTGTTTGAAATAAATGTTTAGAAAATTGTGTGACAATCTAAGATTTAGTGTGTAAGCAGCTGAAAAAACTAAACTCATAGCGAACTGGGCAGATCTTGCATGCCTGCCTGCCTGCCTGTTTGACCTGTGGGAGCCGGTCAGTGCTGAGGATGGGCTGTGGGAATACATGTGCCCACTATGTCTCTGGCACGCGCGCGTACGAAAACCTCCGTTTATTCATGCTAAACTCCACCCGACTCCAGCCATAAAAACTCAGAATCCGTATATCTGGTAAAACCGGCTCTACGAAGACGGGCCATATGCGTCATAGAAGTCTGACATTTAGACTCGCCATTTAGACTCGCCGTTGTTGAAAGAGCAACACGAAATGTTGCAGCCATCGTAAGTTACTTCAAATGTTGTTTTTGTTGACTTGCATACGTTTATTGAAGTTTGAAATGTGTAGACTAATGTTGTATATAGGTTGTATTGATAGCACTCTCCTCCAAATAATGTGTTCATTATCGCATCAAAACCGCGTCGCACAAAGCCCGTGGAGAGCTACAAGGAGTAGTAATACTTCCGCAATTCAGCAATTCATTGAAATATAAGACATTATATGGAACTGATATAACGTAGCTTATAGATAGGAAACCATTAATCTCTTCACAACCACAAGTCAAGTCAAAATCTTGAAAGATTTAACAATTATCAACTGTTGCCTTTACACACACTATGAGTGTCCTTCTGGTATCTTTATGAACTGAAAGTGAATTACATGAGATGATCTCTCAGGTCTGTTTTGCTCTGGGCTACAGTATCATTTTTGATAGAAACCATGTAATCTACAGCTACAGATTGTTTAATTAAATGTGGCATCCTTTGTTCTATTTAGTATTCACACAGGACTAAGGCTCGGGATCATGACGTGAAAACGTCGCGGGCGCAGCCATATTGGCAGCTTCACTCCTTAGTTTACTATGGATTACTATGGATTTACTCCCGCCTATTAGTGTGTTCGTGTTACTTAGTTTTTGCCTTCTTGGTCGTATGTTGCTGTGTAGTGGAGTGTAACAGTGCAACCCACGATCGCAAGAGGAAAAGAATTCATCGCTACTATATTTCTGCTCCTTGTCTTCTGCATCTGAATGAATGGATATTACGTATATACCAATATGTCGGCGATATTCCTAGAATGCAAGGCGTGTGCCCGAGCCCTATTGAAATATCTACAACTGGTAACGGACATATAAACATAATAACATTTGCCATGTGTGGAATATGGAGATGAAGCATGTCTAATGTGCGTATTGATATCGATATTGTAGTGCAGATGCAGAGCACAGTAAACACAGACATGTTCACTTCAGTTCAGAAAGCATTATTTCCCCTCAAGGGGCAATTTCCTCATGCAGGTGTAGTGATCAGAGGACATGACACAACATATGAGACAGAATCAAAGACGGAACAGAGAGGGCTGTAAGGGGGATCAGAGGACATGACACAACATATGAGACAGAATCAAAGAAGGAACAGGACAGACAGGGCTGTAAGGGGGATCAGAGGACATGACACAACATATGAGACAGAATCAAAGAAGGAACAGGACAGACAGGGCTGTAAGGGGGATCAGAGGACATGACACAACATATGAGACAGAATCAAAGAAGGAACAGGACAGACAGGGCTGTAAGGGGGATCAGTCCCAGGAGGGGGCTGGGGGCATATTCAAGTTCAAAAAGTGAATATCCTCAAACGTAAAGGTCACCTTCCTCCTGTTAGTCTAGCCAGAGGACAGAGCAGACCCCTGCCTGAGGGCAGCCATTCATACCTCTATGCAGGACGGGGGTGGAATCATCTAAGATGCAGTTGGCTTTCTTTGGTGTTGCCTTGGCGTGCAGTGATGTGGGTGAAGAGGATGGCCAGTGATTTTAGAACTTGAGTACACACTCCTCTGGAGGTGGTTATTTCTGTTGTTTGAGATGGAGTTATAGCATATTGATGAAGAGCTCAGAAGTACTCATTGAAGTACTTTCAATAAAGGAGGTGTAAAAAATCTGAATAATGGTGGGGCTTTGGTCTGTTTTCTGATCACAGCCTCATGTTACGTAATTGGTCTTCCTGCAGATCACCACAATAGTACTGACCTTAGCTCTCTCTCTCTCTCTCTCTCTCTCTCTCTCTCTCTCTCTCTCTCTCTCTCTCTCTCTCATCAATACAACTCTATAGGAGTCTATGGGATGCCGACTGAATGTACTTTGTACAATACATTCTATCATGGCTACATCATAATATTACTGCAGCACATTTTGTCCTCAAAAAACAT
>NC_085000.1:32352837-32490337 GCF_963854185.1 Sardina pilchardus | reverse complement strand
ACCCTTCACAGACACACACACACACACACACACACACACTATAGATTAGTGGCAGTGAGCCAAACGCTTTCAAAATAGCATTTTTGAAACACTAATATGCTCAGAACGCTGCCAAACCTCGTCGGTAGCTTGCCCTGGGTCTCTACACACAAAATAAAACACCAACAATGTGGTAAGCAAAGGACACAAGCAGTTCCATTACACAATTTTCAGTGATGGACAGTTTACAGCTTGACAGCTTGTTTTCAGTTTACACCACTGTTGCAAAATCTGCTTCCAGGCTCGACCATCGTCCTACTATGGTTGTTATAGTTACCATTCATAATATGTGGTTCAACCTTTTTTAGCAGATCTACCTCATAGGTGTCCTGTTCTTCAGATTTAATAGCCACTGCACCAGCCAATCAGAAAAGAGTATTTCTTCTCCCCAGTGCTAATTGCTGTTAATGTCACACACACGACAGCTGTGTAATGAGGAGAAAAGACGTGCAGGCTATGTGAGGCAGTAGAACCATGACGTGCACACACGCATGTTACTTCAAAAGGATACGGCCATTCTTAAAAGTGTCGATACTTGTAACATTACCTAATTTGTGACAGTTTTAATTTCAGAGTATTACAATACATTAATAGTATGCACTGTGCAATACTGTTTAACACACAAACAAACATAATATAATTGTTTGGTCTATTTCTGATTTGTACAATATTTGTACAATATGCATGCAAACAATATTGCACTGAATATCACATTAATACAGTAAGCATAGTGTAAACATGACTCATGTATGTTTGTTAAAATATTGACAAAAGTTCACATTAAATACTCTTCAGGCGTTTGTCCCACCCCCACATTGTGCGGATGATGGCTGTAGCCAAAAGTAAGAGACAGATCCTCATTGCTAATGACTACATCCAGGGTGCCGACCTCAATCATGTTATTTATAAAGACACTCCCATCAAGGTGAGGCATGTTCTCTCTAAACATCTAAATAATAATAACAATCAACATATAATACATTATAATTTAATGAACATGTATTAAAAACATTGTTTATTTATCCTACTCTCAGTTGCAGTACGAGGATAAGCTGTTTGTGGCTTTAGAGATTGCTATGGCTGTTGAGTACATACATGAAAAACGGATCATCCACCAAGATTTAAAGCCAGCCAACATAATGGTGAGTATCATGTTTCATAAGGGGTCAAATTAAATCATAAGAATCTTACTGTAAGCTTATTGATATTCAAAGTGTCATTTTCATGCTCAAGAATTACAGGTTCAGGGCCCTATTGTACACCCGGTGCCAAACGTAACGCAAGGCTCATTCTTATTACACCTAATTTAGTGATGAATGTTTCGCATGCACTCCACTTTCATTGACCACAGTGCCCACGGGTTTGTCAATTAAAGAAATAGGTCTGGAGCATGATTCTAAAACCGCCATCTTACACCCTCTGAACATTATTACGCCATTGATAAAAAAAAAAAACGTGGTCTAAAGCAAAAGGTGCATATAAAGACGCTGAAGACGTACGGTCATGAGATGTAAGCAGCCCTTAGTAACAAGTCCCAAACAACACATCTGCAAGATAAATATCCTTAGGATTTTTGTTCAGTCATTCGAATATTATTTCACTAGTTCACATTCCTAAATTTGCACGAAGACATAAAAGCATAATAGAAGAGCATGTTTGAATATTATTGGGGTAGGTGTTGCTTGTTTTCGATTGTAACACCCTTGTCAGTCAATAGTGATAGCAAATAACTGTAGAACTGTTCTGTCGTTGGCTATGAGTCCTGCTAGTCAAACACAGGTTATAGTAAAGCCAGATTTAGTGGAGTCCCTGTGTTGAATACACCCATCGCGTGCAAGCATTCCTTCAAATGTGACTATCAAAATACCATCGCTGTTTGGTGTGGTGCGGCTAGCTGTTAAAGGGTCTCTGATCAGACATTTCCAATCACTAAAGGTTATTCACAAATACTGGTAGTTTAAGTTGACCTTTCTCAATGTGGGTTTTCCTTTGTTCATTGTCATTGTTGTTTTCAGATTTCAGAAGGTGACAGAAAGGCCTATCTCACTGACTGGGGCTTGGCAAACTGCAAAGAAACTATGTCAATGGTAGCAGGAAGTGGTAAAACAGCAGATTACTGTGGTCCACTAGGAGGAACCCCTGCCTACATGGCCCCAGAGTGCCTAGTAGAGTGTGAGGAAGGCAGCACCATGTCAGACATGTGGTCTCTTGGCATCACTCTTCTGGAGATGTTCACAAACTCTCCACCTTGGCCAAGCAACAACCCGCAGAAAATACGAAAGCTACTCCATGATCGCCAGAGTCCTCATGCACTGGCTAAACTACAGCCTGCTCTTGGTACCATTTTGAAACCACTGTTAAAATATGAACCCAGGTCTCGCATGCATGCCAAAGGTTTGGTGGAGTTGCTGAAATCAAAAGTTGATGTCAACAAAAGGAAAAAATGAAGAGGCCTTTTTAAGCTTTTCTATCGTGATTGTGTCATCATTTAGCCTGGATATCCAGACCCAGATCTACAGAGGATTTAGGGTCCAGCTATGACTAATGATAATGGCCCAACTCAAGGATGCAATTGGATAACACTACGACCAGGTTTTACTGATTGATTCCGGACTTCAACGTTGCAGTGCTGTCGTTATCTGTTTAGCTTGCCTCTGGCTGCCTCAGATACGCCGATGTGATTGGTGCATGTCGGCCCCAAGGACATAGGTAATGAGCATCATTACTGATTGCAAGAGTAACTCGCTGAGCAAATTCAAATTGTGCTCTCTCAATAATAACTCTGGATTTCCAGGACAGTTATCATTACTGATAAAGTGAATGTTTAAATGGTAAATGTAAAACAGATTGTGATGTTCAAATATCAAGTAATTACAATAGTTTATCAAAATTGCATTTCTCAAAATGTTGGTTAAGTGTATGCCACGCTGTGAGAAATTATACTCTTTGTACATGACTGTAAATTCCAAATGCGGTAACACAAAAGTTCAGTTACAGCAGTTATTTGTTCTATTTTAAGTGCTTTGTATAATATGATGAGTTTAATCCTGCCAGAGAGCAGCATGTAAATAATAGCATGGTGATTATCATAATAAGATATCCTTGCATTGTATCTATAGATGCAGACCTTTTTTCCTCCAGCAAATCTTGTAGTCGATAAATTAAATCTGCACACTGGTATTCTGATAGATTTTTAAATAAATAACAAGCTAAATAAATACTTGTTTTTTTTTTACCTACAGAAAGTATTGTCTGTTTTTTTTTTTTTTTTCAATAAATCCCAATAAAATCAAAGGGTGGATTTTGTTTGAATCCGTCCCACGTAGCCAGTGCTACATGGATTTTCAAATGCAGAGAACACAACCTTACAACTATCATGCATAGAACACAACCTTACAACTATCATGCAGAGAGCACAACATTACAACTATCATGCAGAGAGCACAACCTTAAAACATGCAGAGAGCACAACCTTAAAACTACCATGCAGCGATCTTTCATTAGAACTCCAAACAAGAGTTACAAGGAACTCTTTCACAAGAGAAGCCTGTTTCACAAATTAGACACTCACACTGCCGCACTGTGCAGCTCTGTGTTGGATGACAATCACATTCACATGTAGTCATTTAGCTGATGCTTATCCAAAGTAGGGTGACCAGATTTGAGTTTGTAAAAAAGAGGACACTTCAGCGCGGGGGGGGGGGGGGGGGGGGTTGTATTTGGGTCACATAGCCTAGGCTATGCACCTATGAACACGTGCATTCATACAAATGTGTCAACATACATGGTGATATATGATAATGAGCTTTATTGGCCGGCCCAACACTAACAGAAAAACACTGCTTCAAAAGTCTATTTTGAACACTTGTAGTTGAAAGTTTTAGATGTGCAAAAACAAACTATACATTTGTAGGCTACAATGTAAGTATGCACAACAATGGTAAAACAAAAAGTAAGAACAAATAAAACCTAATTGCACAAAATGAGACATTTTTAAGTTGAAAAGTTGTCCCATGGCTGATACTTTTCAGTCCTCCTAAACTGCCTGCTTTGCAGGTCAGGCACTCAGCTTCGTATTGATCTCGACCGAGACAAAAATATGGAAATAACGTTTCAATTCGTCAGTGAACTTGCACTTGCGTTTCGGCATGGCTGAAGATGCCGGATAGTTTTGCGCGTTGCCAGTGGTAAACAAGGAAGTGTGTGCTGATGAGGTGAATAACCAATTAAATGTTTAGCCTGAGAATATCGACCAATGACGGTAGCTCTAAGGTCAGGCTCTACCAAGGGGGCAGGCATATTCCCGGAAGTAGAAACACAAAATGAGCTGGTGATCAACACTCTGCTAACTCCCTTGGACGGCCATAGATTTCAGATTTTTTTGCGATCCCATAACTTCATGTAACATGTGCCCTTTGTCTCCCTTATAGCTTCTGTGTATTCTATACAGGGTATCGAAGGCAAAATTAATTCACTTCTTCCCCGTATATTACGTTGCTTTCCCGTGAAGAAGTATTTTAGCATGTCTGTTGTAGGGAAGCTAACGTTCGCCCGTAATGTTTGGATAAGAAGCTGAGTGAGCCTGCACGAAAACCATGACGGAGAGTCATTCGCAAGATCAGTGAAAATGCGTGTAGCCTACGGTAGCCTACTGTTTGATATGGTAAAGCATTACCTAGAGGCAAGTACACATAATACTAATATATAAAAAACGAACGTTAACAATTTCAGAGGTTTTCGATCTATCAGACGAGTTACAGCGGGCTAACGGCACAAACTGAGTTTGAGTCTGCGCAGTACGATGAACAGGAAACAAATTTTTGTTTCAGCCCCGCTCTACACTTCAACTCAATAGAGCTCCACAGTCCCACCCACAGCCTTGTCCGGAAGTAAAAATCCAATACAATTTCTCCATTGACAACTGGAGAATAAGCCATAAAATCGTAACCGTCTATGGTAGACTTAAAACCAGCTACGATGTGACTAAGCGATTATACCTGCTCATATAGATGTCAAAAGTTAACGGGGCATCAACCTTGTTTTGAGAAAACAATGTTTTATTCACGATTTAACGAGAGAGTACTACACTACCCAACACCCTACCGTGTAAAACTGGTGAAAGCAGAGCCTTTGATTGGTAGAGATCGCCGTTGCCATGGCAATCCCAAACAAACTGTACTCAACTTTTCCCGCGCCTATCGTCCAGCTACGTCTCGCTGGAACTTCAAAACATAAAATGGCTGCAGGGCTGTCAGGACCGATGTGTGGTCTTCCGAAAAAGAACGGGTTTCTCATCTTGAAGGTTGAATTTACTCAATGGAAACGGTAGGAAGTAATCATCCTCTTTTCTTAGATTAATATGGAACCATGTTAAACTGTCGTTAGGCTGCAAATGTTGGAAATGTGTGTACGTTTGCAAAGCATCACGGGATTTGAGTTTTCTAATTCGGAATTTAAGATATGTACACAGTCTTGTACCTTTCGCTTTTTTTACATTTTCTGTTAATTTTTTCACTCGAAATTACAAGTTATATGCTTATGAGTCACATCGTAGCTGGTTAGCCTAAGGCATGGTCTAAAACTCTTTATATACGGATTTTTCCAGAAGTCAATGGGAGAAATGAATGAGAAATTTACTTCCGGACAAGCACCTCTCTCGGAGGAGGGGCGGGACTGTGGAGCTCTATGCAAAGCGAACTGTAGGTGGAGGGCGTGATTAGCCTACTATGTGAATGAAAGAGAGAGCAATAGAGCTCCACAGTCCCGCCCCTCCTCCGAGAGAGGTGCTTGTCCGGAAGTAAATTTCTCATTAATTTCTCCCATTGACTTCTGGAAAAATTCGGATATAAAGAGTTTTAGACCATGCCTTAGGCTAACCAGCTACGATGTGACTCATAAGCATATAACCTATAATTTCGAGTGAAAAAATGAACCGAAAATGTAAAAAAAGCGAAAGGTACAAGACTGTGTACATATCTTAAATTCCGAGATAGAGAACTCAAATCCCATGATGCTTTGCAAACGTACACACATTTCCAACATTTGCAGCCTAACGATAGTTTAACATGGTTCCATATTAATCTGAGAAAAGAAGATGATTACCTCCTACTGTTTCCATTGAGTAAATTCAACCTTCAAGATGAGAAAACCGTTCTTTTTCGGAAGACCACACATCGGTCCTGACAGCCCTGCAGCCATTTTAAGTTTTGAAGTTCCAGCGAGACATAGCTGGACGATAGGCGCGGGAAAAGTTGAGTACAGTTTGTTTGGGATTGCCATGGCAACGGCGATCTCTACCAATCAAAGGCTCTGCTTTCACCAGTTTTACACGTTAGGGTGTCGGGTAGTGTAGTACTCTCTCGTTAAATCGTGAATAAAGCATTGTTTTCTCAAAACAAGGTTGATGCCCCCATTAACTTTTGACATCTAAATGAGCAGGTATAATCGCTTAGTCACATCGTAGCTGGTTTTAAGTCTACCATGGACGGTTACGATGTTATGGCTTATTCTCCAATTGTCAATGGAGAAATTGTATTGGATTTTTTCTTCCGGACAAGGCTGTGGGCGGGACTGTGGAGCTCTATGCAAATTCGGTGAAAACACGTTAGGCTAGAATAAAAAAAATCCCGGACGATTCTGAAATTCCGCCCGGACACATTTTTAGGTTTCAAAAAGAGGACATGTCCGGGAAAAAGAGGACGTCTGGTCACCCTAATCCAAAGAGACTTACAAAAAAAAAACAATCAAGATATAGTGAGACAAGCCAGTGAGACATGTTAGCGCAGCAATAAGCACTCACACATCATCAAGCACATGTTAGCGCAGCAATAAGCACTCACATAGAACCAAGCACATGTTAGCGCAGCAATAAGCACTCACACATCATCAAGCATATGTTAGTGCAGCAATAAGCACTCACATAGAATCAAACACATGTTAGCGCAGCAATAAGCACTCACATAGAACCAAGCACATGTTAGCGCAGCAATAAGCAGCACTCACACATCATCAAGCATATGTTAGTGCAGCAATAAGCACTCACATAATCAAGCACATGTTAGCGCAGCAATAAGCACTCACATAGAACCAAGCACATGTTAGCGCAGCAATAAGCACTCACATAGAATCAAGCACATGCTAGCGCAGCAATAAGCACTCACATAGAATCAAGCACATGTTAGCGCAGCAATAAGCACTCACATAGAATCAAGCACATGCTAGTGCAGCAATAAGCACTCACATAGAATCAAGCACATGCTAGCGCAGCAATAAGCACTCACATAGAATCAAGCACATGACATGCTAGTGCAGCAATAAGCACTCACATAGAACCAAGCACATGTTAGCGCAGCAATAAGCACTCACATAGAACCAAGCACATGCTAGTGCAGCAATAAGCACTCACAAAGAACCAAGTGGGAGTTCTAGAAGAGTGAAAGTCAAGTGATGAGTGATAGAGTAAGCATGTCCAGTTGTTGAGCAGAATGGAGAGGAGGTATTCTGAAGAGCTAGGTCCTCAGGAGTTTTTTTCTCATCACCAAAGTTGAAGAAGGGCACTCCTCCACAGCACCTCTAGAGGTCAAAAACACCTCTGCAGGGAACACTGAGGGACTCATTCATTCTAAGGGATGGATACATTTTCCTTTTCTTCAGATTAAGATCCTGTAAACACATACTGATATGTTCACCGTATGTACAGCGCAACTGGAAAAGTTTAAGACCCAGTTAAGTTTTCCACATTTTGTTATGTTTTGGACTCATCTTAAAATGGGTTAAGTTAACATCAATCCACACACAATGCTCTAATACTTTATTATAAAAAATAAAAGACACAGAAATGTTTTTGTATCCTTCCCCAGATCTGTGTCTTGACACAACTCTGTCTCACAGGTCTATGGACAATTATCTCGTCCTCGTGGCTTGCTTTTCACTCTGAACTCTCACTTTCACTCTCACTTCGTACACCATCAACTGCGAGACTATATGAAGAGAATTGAATTGAATCCATTTATGATGAATCTGAGACAAAATGTGAACAATTTGAAAGGGTCTGAAAACTTTCCAGTCACACTGTAGTGCATTGTAGACAGTGCAGTTGGTTTACAAAGGGTGGTTTTTACAGTAAAAATATGTGCCGTGTATTAGCAGTAACCTACAGTAATAAGAGCAGACAACACATGATATGGCTATGTATTATGAACAACATGTACAGATATGTCCAGTGTATCAGAAGCAATGTTATATAATATTAATAAGAGGAGACTATATGTAGAATAAAACAACCAACAGTAAAAACTTTTCCTCAAGTCTTCATCTCCATCCTTCCATGACACTGGTGTGTGGAAGTGGGACATAGAACACTCCACCTGACGTTTGAACAAGTCTCCAAAGATGGAGAACCAATGGGAGGAAGAAGCACTGTTGGTAAGACCTTTACAAGAATTTGTCGATCAAATTACAAATTGATTCAAACCAGGACCATTGCCTTTGGCACAACGCCACAGGCGTGGTTTCAGTTTCTTCAAGAAATACTTGATGTTTAGTTATGCTAGTTAATTATCATATATGCCGAGCTAAAATCTACTTCTGCTCATTAAGCATGAAACAAATACATGGTTTAGAATATAACATGACATCATGCAATCTAGAAGACTAGTCCGCTGGTTCTGTGTGTTTGAAAAAAACATTCCACACCAGTAGGTGGTGCTAAAACTCCATGGTCCAATAAGGTAGCTCAGTTTATGGCGATTTTCCAGTTATCAAACGTGTGGATGATTGTTATAAATGCAAACACCCCAGCATTGTCCAGAATATTCTGCACCTGTATGCAGTGGAGTGGCAATCGGGAGAGTCGGGAAGAATCCCGGTGTGGCGTTTTTCCTGCTACTTGGTCAGATGGCGACTATGTAGGCTAGCCTACTGTAACCTACACACATACACAAAAGCAAACACTCATCAAGCAGCACTGCAATAGCAGCCAGGGTGCATGTTCATAGACACGAGCCTGTTCTCATTTAGCCCATGCCAGCCATAGGCTCTCCAGCCTGGTCTCGTTAAGTTTCGTTATCATGAAATAACGTGATAATATCATGTAATAACGTGATAAATTGTAAAAACGTGAAAATATCATACTGTATCTTGAAATAACATGATATTTTTACATTATAACGTGAAAATATTGCTATCAAGAATTAACGTGATAATTTCATGTAATAACATTAAACTTATCTTGTTAAAACGTGAAAAAGATCTTGCTATAACAAGAAACTTTCACGTAATTACTTGAAACTTTCACGTAATTACTTGATACTGAGCCTTTTTTTTTTATTTCTAGTGTGACAGCAATACGCAACCGTACTCACTCACTTTGATGTGCGTTTCTGCAAACTTGATGTGGATTTAGGGTGGTCCCATTGCAAAATTGTGAAATGCTTGAGGGCTTTCCGTAATAGTATGCATACTTTCCTCAAGAGAATTATCTACAATTCATAGCGTTGTGACGTGAAACACTGGGTTTGTATCTCTTGTACACATGCTTGTTCTTGTAGGACCGGTTTGGTTGCATTAGTTTTATATCTCTTTCCCAGCTAGTGTAACCTGTTTAGGTTCACGTCAGACACGGGGGAAGACAGAGTTTAATCCATAAAAAGTAAGATATTTCAATGGTCTATTCTCTTAACTGAGCTTTTCTGACTGGTTTACTATGACACTGAATATGGTTGTTTTTTTAGTGACCTGTATATCTGTTTCATACTTGTTTATGGTTGTGTTCCTTAGGTCAAATAGCTTCCCCTCATTCCCTTCTTACTAGCATGCTTACTTACAAAATACATTCGTTATGCAATTGGCTGGTTTTACCTTGGTTTATATTACATATATTACATTAGTAGTTATTATATACAGTACAATATGCATTATTCATTCACAAAGAAAATGTATGTCCTTAAACGTTGGATATATCCTCTTCTTTAATTGATCTATTTCCAAAAGAGGATTTTATATTCCTTTCTAGGCTATATTGTCAACTTTAGCAAATTATGTGTTCAAATACTTATGGAGGTCAAGTCAAGTTTATTTAAATAGCGCATTTCATACACAGAGGTCATTCATTGTGCTTTACATAAACAAAAACCAAACAGTAATAGCAAGATGGGCAAAGAGTAATAATAATACTGAGTGATTATTTGCACCCGCGTGTAAATAGTGGGATGGAGGCATTTTCTTATTTGCACCCAAACCAAAGTATGGCTCGCTGCGGCCCGTGGGAAGGCGAGGCTTGACATCAAGCCCTGCCCACATCAAGGACAAGTGCATTTTGTGATTGAGATCTGTTCTGCGCAATGCGCGTAGCAGGAAGAGGGGAGATTTGCCTGCCCGATCGCGAGTTTGTGACGATCTGTTGGACTGCTTATTTGTCTTTATCTCAAAATGGTTAGTATTGTGCCACCCGATGACACACATTCACATGAATCATATCCCAATAACAAACTTTATGGAATTCGTTTAATCATCGTGTTGGTGAAACGCAAAGCATTCATAGCGCCACTATATATATATATATATTAGGGCTGTCAATCGATTAAACATTTTAATCTAATTAATTACATACTCTGTGATTAATGAATCTAAATTAATCACATATAAAATGTAATCGCAAAATCGCAATGTCAATACTATGTCTTTGCAGTAATGTGGTACTTAAGAGTTGACAAACTCCGGTGATATGCAAATTCTGTGCTGCAGACATTGCAGAGGACTTCGTTTTAATCAACACTTTCTTTTAAACACCGTCAGGCCATTTTCTTTTAAGTAAATTTGCCAATCAATGATCCAGGCAGCACATTCCCGTTTCCCCATTTTAAAGTCTAATGGTTACTGACTAGAATGGCTCCGGGTCAAAGGTCATCGATTAATCTGCGTTCATTTTTTTAATCAGTTATTTTATCTCAAATTAATTAATCTAAATTAATCAGTTATTTTGACAGCCCTAATATATATATACTGTATATATATATATATATATATATATATATATATATATATGCACGATCCCTGATGCTACACCGCTGTCATGTGTGGTCTAAGCAATCCCAAAATGCACTTGTCCTTGATGTGGGCGGGGCTTGATGTCAAGCCACGCCTTCCCGCAAGCCGCAGCGAGACGCTACTAGAAATGCGTGCAATCCAACATGGCCGGACCATCTTGGCAAAAGATGGCCTACCTAAGTCCTAACACACACACACACACACACACACACACACACACACACACACACACACACACACACACACACACACACACACACCTCTATAACCCCCTGTCTCTCCACGTGCCATGGTCCCCTCAGGTACGCTCTCTATCCCCAGCAGCGCGGCAGCCACACTTGGAGAACCTGGATGCTCACCTGGGAGACTTCCTGTCCGACAGCAAGGAGAGCATACTTTTCACCCCTGCAGAGAGGACGCGAGCTTGAGAGGGAGGTGGATGACTGCAGGAAATACTGCCGATCACTATTTGTCTCTATGGATACAGGTAGGTGGATAAGCTGACCCAGACAGACATCTCCTTCTTTTGATCAGTCATTTGGTTCAGTTTTCCCCATTCAGTTCTAAAAATATTCACTCTTTATGTGTTGCTCTATTTGTGACCCTGCTAAGCGAAACCAGTCGCTTTGCGCACAATGCTATTTTGAGAAAATCCACAATATAAAAACTTCCGGGTTAAAATGTTGAATTTCACGTTTTCGCATAATTCGACAGTATAGGCTACCGTCTACAGTTTCATATCGTAAGCTCATTTCATGGAAAAAACATACGTTTTGACTGTTAAACCCGGTGAAGATTCAACACATTAGCAGTCATTCCCGTTGTCCCCGGCCCGGAGTGATTTCTCCTTTTCTGGCATATTGTGATGGGAGAACCATGTCAACTTTAGATGCAACAGTTTGTGTAATACCCTCGATATACTGTACATATCGTTGGAAAGCTTAGTTTATGGCCGTTCATGTGAGCACAATAACTTAATTTAGTGAATTTTACCAAAGCGACTGGTTTCACTTTGCAGGGTCACATTTATTTTCCTCTCCTCTCCCCGTTCTATATCTCTGTTCCTGTTGGGAAGGGTTAGGACTGTATATCTTTAGGCTGAAGTGTGGTCGTAAAGACTCCGGTGTGTCAGTCAAAACACAATGATGAGACAGGATTTGGATTTATATTATTCTTTACCTCCGAATGCAATATAGTCTGTAATACACAAAAGGTATGCAAAAGGCATATTACAATCATGCACTTGTATCAATACACATTGACTACAAATAATAAAGGCAATACAACATAAACGTGGTATTCATTGTACACCAAACATAAATTGGCATAGCAGCCAGCCTATGATTTACGAAGAGCACCCTCTACTGGTCGCTCAAGCTGAACCACTAAACAGCATAATGGCGGCCGTATGCAAGGGCAAGTGCTATCAGAGTCAATGTAGGAAGGGTAGTTGAACTAACTCTTGTACAGTTCCAAATTGTTCCAAATAAAGCTCTACAATTTCGCTAGCATGTAACAATAAAAGGGATACTAGCAAACAGTAAAGAAACCCGTGGCTTGTGCATTTAATCTCCGTCTATAAATCTCCGCTTTTATCACACATTTCTCCTTCGCGATTATAATTAAATTACTGAATTACTGAATGCACATTCACCTCGCGGTTAACATAATCATTCACAACAACACTTTAGAATGTTCGTTACTTACATAATGTCATTCACTAGCACTCGGTGGCAACTTCAATATGGCCAAAGGAAAATTATCTGCATGGGATAACTAGAAACTAACTTTCACCGTCTTCTTCTTCTTCTTACTGAACACTTTCGCGGGGAATTGCTGCGCAATGAACATGTGACTCCGCATTTACCAATAGGTCATTGTTACTTAAAGAGATAGTCACACAATTTACAAAGAATGAATGAAATACAAACAGAAACTAGTGACCACAAATATAAATGCAACTGTTAACTGAATTAGTCCCAGGAGCCTTTTCTACAGCCGCCCCCAAATGTGCAGAGCACATTTGATCTCAGGAAAAGGTGACTTGCATCAGCTGGGATGGGTTGAGCTGGGAACGCCGTCATCGTCTCCTGATGGAAGGGCAGGTAGGATCACCAACCGGGACACTGGTCGAGTGTAGACTTGTCCTTTAATGTCCACATCAGCAGATCTGACACGACCATCGTCACTGTGATGGATTGCCTTGACATGTCCAATGGGCCACAAGGCCCGAGGTAGATGAGGATCCATGATCATCACCACCGCCTGGTCCTTTAGGTTTGGTGGGGATAGAGTCCACTTCTGCCTCGTCTGCAAACTCGGGAGGTAGTCTCGGATGAAACGTGCCCAAAACTGATCGGCTAACACTTGGGCATGTCTCCATCGCCTCCGACTCAGTAGTTCGGTCTCAGGATAAACTACCTGTGGTAGGGATCCGTCAGGCCGCCCCATGAGTAGGCTGTTGGGTGTTACAGGGTCAGCGTCAGCGACGTCAGCTGAGACGTACCCTAATGGTTTTGAATTGAGAATGAGCTCCACTTCCAGCAAGACCGTTAGTAGGACCTCTTCCGGCACCGATTGATTCCCCAAGGTGGCATAAAGTGCAGACTTGACGGAGCGAACCTCCCTTTCCCAAACACCACCGAAATGTGGGGCAGCTGGGGGATTGAACCTGAAAGCTATTTTCTGACGGGCAAGCTGTTTCTGTAGCTCAGGAGCCATTCCTTCAAAGGTCTCTCGCAGCTCCCGTTCCCCACCTCTGAAATTGGTGCCTTGGTCAGACCACAATTCGGATGGTGTACCACGGCGAGCGATGAAACGCCTCAGCGCCATGAGAAAGGAATCGGCATCAATGTGACTAAGTAGATCCAGGTGAACAGCTCGCACGGTCATGCACTTAAAGATGATGCCCCAGCGTTTCTCAGTGCGTCTACCTATCTTAATTAAGAATGGGCCAAAACAATCCACTCCTGTTGAATAGAATGCTGGCTTATAGAGACGAAGGCGAGCAGAGGGCAGGTCAGCCATTTTGGGGTTAGTAGGCTTGGCTCTCCAACGCTGGCAATCAGGACAGTGGTACTGATGCTTGCGTATGGCTTCCCGTCCACGGAGAATCCAAAATGATCGACGCATCTCAGCAAAGACGCGTTCTGGTCCGGGGTGGCGCAACCGACTGTCATAGTCACTAATGAGCAGTCTTGTGATGGGGTGTGAGGCATCCAAGACCACAGGGTGTACTGTTGCCTGATCCAGGTTTTCAGCTCGTCTCAGCCTACCACCGACCCGAATCAGCTCAGCCGTCTTATCCATCTCCGGAGACATTGTGAGCAAGCGACTTACAGGACACCGGTTTCCCTGCCATCAGGTTCTGATAGTCCTCTGGGAATGAATCCTGCTGCGCAAGCTTCAGTATGAGGGCTTCTGCTTGGCTATAGCTCTCAGCGCTTGGTGGACTGCTAGAGTCTGTGAGTGACTGGATCTCCGGTGCCTTAGTATCAAGGAGTTCTTGCCAGGTATTATAAGTCTGACAGTCCAGACTGGAAACTACTGAGGAAGTCGTGGTAGTACCACAAAAGACTGATTTGCGCAGCTCTGTGGTGTCTGAGGGGGGTTCCATAATGGGACTCACAGGCCAAGAGGCTGAATCTTGGAGGAGGAATGGGGGACCCTGTGACCATCTGCTTGGTTCAGTGAGGGATCTCAGGCTCTGGCCGCGGGTGAGGTCATCGGCAGGATTGTTCTCCGAGTCCACAAAGCGCCAAGAGCCATGTTCTGTTAGCTCCTGGATTTCGGACACCCTAGTCCCCACAAAAACTTTGTACCGACAAGACTCAGATCTCAGCCATGTAAGGACTGTTGTCGAATCCGTCCATAAGATGGTTTGATTTATGGGCACTGTGAGTTCATTCTTCAACATCTTGGCAAGCTGAGCAGCAACCAAAGCACCACATAGTTCCAATCGTGGGATGGAGTGGAGTCGTTTAGGGGCCACCCGGGATCTTGCTACGATGAAGGACAGGTTAGCTTGACTGCGCTGATCAATGCACCTCAGGTAGGCTACTGCGCCATATGCTTGTTCAGATGCATCGGAAAAGATATGGATCTCTCGGCTGATCTCACTCTTGTCTGCAGTGGCTGGGACATAGGCTCTGGGGAAGTTGACACCAGATAGAAACTGTAGCTCTTCCTCCCATGTGCGCCATGCCTGCAGAAGGTCTTGAGGCAAGTTTGAGTCGTCCCAGCTCCGTTGGTGGTCCCACAGGTGTTTGATAATGATCTTCGCTCGGGTAGTGTAAGGTAGCAGGAAGCCCAATGGATCATATTGGGTTGCCACAACTTTATAGATGTTTCTCAAGGTAGGCACCTCATAGATCACGGGTCGATGCTTATAACCCAGGGTGTCGGCTCGCCAGTCCCAACTGAGTCCTAGAGTGGACTCAAAGGGATCCGTTTTATCTTGTGCTAACCAAAGCTCAAGACTGTCAGATCGGGCCTCCTGGGGTAGGTGATCTATGACGGTTGGGATGTTACATGCCCACTGGCGAAGATCAAATCCTGCTGAGGCCAGAAGCTTCCTCAGATCATCCACAAGAGCTTTGGCTTCTTCTGGGGTGCGCACACTCTGCAGACAGTTGTCAACGTAAAAACACTGCTTAAAGGGATATTCCGCCATTTTTGGAAATACGCTCATTTTCCACCTCCCCTCGAGCAAAACAATCGATATTTACCTTGTTCCAGTTCATCCAGCCATTCTGTGAGTCTGGCGATACAACTTTTAGCTTCAGCCTAGCATAGATCATTGAATCGGATTAGACCATTAGCTTCTCGCCTGCTAGCTTCATGTTTAAAAGTGACTAAGATTTCTGGTAATTTTCTCATTTAAAACGTGTCTCCTCTCAAGTTAGAAAGTGCAATAAGACCAACTGAAAATGAAACCTGGCGTTTTTCTAGGCTGATTTGACATGGAACTACACTCTCATCTGGCGTAATAATCAAGGCAACTTGCACACTACTGGCACTACTACTGCTTGTTGTCTATGGGGACTATTTTCAGATGCTGCGTACGATATCACTGCGCCTATGGTACGTTTGCAAGTTGCCTCGATTATTACGCCAGATGAGAGTGTAGTTCCATGTCAAATCAGCCTAGAAAAATGCCAGGTTTCATTTTCAGTTGGTCTTATTGCACTTTCTAACTTGAGAGGAGACACGTTTTAAATGGGAAAATTACCAGAAATCTTAGTCACTTTTAAACATGAAGCTAGCAGGCGAGAAGCTAATGGTCTAATCCGATTCAATGATCTATGCTAGGCTGAAGCTAAAAGTTGTATCGCCAGACTCACAGAATGGCTGGATGAACGAGAACAAGGTAAATATCGATTGTTTTGCTCGAGGGGAGGTGGAAAATGAGCGTATTTCCAAAAATGGCGGAATATCCCTTTAACTGAGAATCTCAGCCGGTCACTGTCTTGGGTATGATCGACAACATGGCGCTGCAGAGCATAAGTTGCGCAACACGGACTACAGGTAGTCCCGAAGGGTAATACTAGCCATTCATACACTCGGGGGTGTTCCTCCACCTTCAGGTCACGCCACACGAAACGCAGTAAGGGACAATCACTGGGGAGCAGGCGCACCTGGTGAAACATCCCTTTAATGTCTCCACTCACCGCCACTGGATGTTCCCGAAATCTTAGCAGTACTCCTAGAAGTGAGGCTCCCAGTGTAGGACCTGGCAGAAGGTACTGGTTTAGACTCTGTCCTTGCATCTGATAGGAACAATTGAAGACGATGCGGTACTTGTTGTTATGGCTGACCAGGTGATGGGGAATATACCAGCATTCACCCTCTGGCTTTGGCTCCCCTTTAACCTCTTGCACCGTTCCTGCCTTAATTAGCTTCTCCATTTCCTTCTTATAGGCTTCAGCTCGCAGGGGGTCCTTCATCAGACGCCTCTCTGTACTGCGGAGGTTAGCCATTACTGACTCCTTAGAGACGTTCAGATGTGGCATGTTGCTGTGGCGCAGTAAAGGCGTTGCATATCGAAGGACACCTTCAACCTCAGTGCGAATGGTCTGTACTGCCAGCAGTTTAAGAGCCTCTTGATCTTGTTTGGACCTGGTCACCTCCTTCTCATTTCTATGTGGCACGATGTCCAATTGCCAAAGTCGCTGAACGTGCTTGAATAACTCATCAGCTTGCTGAGTCATGGTTGAAGTGAACAGGCATTGCTGTGCAGGAACTGGCCGCCCCATGAGCTTGACAGGCCCCTGGAGAGTCCAACCCAGTCTGGTGTGGATGGCGGCAGGCCCACCAGGTGGACCAAGTCTGACTGGCTCAACAGGGGTGATCAGATGAGGCTGGTCAGATCCGATCAGAAGAAGTGGCTGAGCATCGTTCAGAGGTTGGATAGGGAGACCAGTTAAGTGCCTATATTTCTTCCATAGCTGCTCTAAAGGGTAAGAATGTTGCGCTAAACTGAGGCGGTCAGCTGTAAAGGCATTAGCTATTAAATAGCTCAGCTGAGGTGTGGCTGGTGGAGAAACTCTAAAGGACACGGAGAAACCCTGCAGTACTTGAATGTCCTGCCGGACTGTGCGCAGAGGGAGAGCTTCTGGGGTCCCTTGGATACCCAGTGACTTTGCTGCAGCTGGGAGTAGCATGGTCCTCTCTGACCCGTCGTCAAGTACTGCATATGTATCCAAAGTCTGGCTTCCGTAATGCACCAAAACAGGCACCACCTTCAGCATGACTCGACTCCCAGATGGTCTATCCAAGTAGAGTGTGCTGGAAGCAGGGCTAGTTGTGCACGGCTCTTCCTTACTGCTAGGATTGGTGGCTGCCTTTACAGGTCTGATATTAACCTCATGGAGTGCCTGAAGATGCCTTCCCTGACAGAGACTGCATGGTTTCTTAAGATTGCACTGAGCAGCTTGATGGGATCTGGCACAACGCCAGCAGCGCTTGTTATCTTGAATCCACTGCTTCAACTGTTCTGTGGATAGTTTCAAGATGGAGTTGCACTGGCTAAGGAAATGTTCTGAATTATTGCAGTAGGGACAGTAAGCCTTTGCTTTGAGCTTCCCTGTTCCTTGCTTCGCAGGCTGCTGTGCATCATGTGAGACTTCTGCAGAGGCACCGGCTCCAAGCAGTATGTTCGTAGCTTGTTTATTCGGCTTCTCTTTAGTCCCCTTGACTGAGACCTGGTGGTCAAAACTCTGGCACCATGATTCATAGCGCAGCCAATCTGATAGCTCGTGCAGGGTTGGTGTGACTCCAGAGTGTTGCAGTGTGTAGCGGCGAAAGTCTGCCCGGTGTTCTGATGGGAGTTTGGTCAACAACCGTGCAACATGTGATCCGCACTGCAACTCGACATCTCCTTCTGGCCCCAAAGTCTTTAACAGGCCCACAAGTGACTGAACCTGTAAGGCGTATCTCTGAAATGCAGCCGTGTCCCCACGTCTCACATCAGGGGCATCCAGGACACTTGCTATTTTCCTCAAGGCCAGCTGGTGCGGCTGACCATACTTATCATGAAGAGCTGCCATAGTATCTGTGTATGGCATCTGGGAATTCAGGTATGCATCAGCTATTAACCGGGCCTCATCCAACTTCAAGTGGTCCACTAAGATTTGATATTTGAACAGTTCAGTCGCATCCGGTGGTAGCAGGTTATCCAGAGCTATCCGGAGCCGGGCGAACTCACTGGGGTCTGGTCGTACGAATTTCGGGATCGTAGGTTTAGGACCTCTGTAGGTGACTTCAGTAGCTGGTGTATAATTAGGATGAGGTGAGGGTAATGGCGGGGCATGCCTATCTGGTCTGACAGGTGTTGGCTGAGGAGCACTAGGTGATACTTGCTGCCTGCCACCACTTGGAGGTGGAAACTGTGGGACACCTGGAAGCTGGAACTGTTGTGCAGCGGCTCGTGGAGATTGCTTTGGCCACACAGGTTGTGGTCCAGGATGTCCTTGGGCTGGGTTAACAGAGGAATAAGGAGGATAATTGTGCTCTGACTTAGGCCGAAAATTGTGAGGAAAAGGTCTTAATGAAGGGTGGTCACTGGCAGCAGCCCCCTGGTCCTCTAACTCTGAACTCTGAAAGTATGTATCCAGGCCCCCATAGGGCTTTGGATAACGTGGAGTGTCCGGTACATACTCTCTCTCTCTTGGTGCTATCCTTGATGGCATATAGCCCTGTGCTGAGGGGAATGGTGGAGATACTCTGGATGCCTGTTGTGGCGCATAGGGGTTATGACTCATGCCTGGGTAATAGCCAGTACTAAAGTCAACCTTTAATGCACGGGCCACTTCCATCATTTCCCTTATCTCTGTACGAACCTCTCTAAGTGCTATCAGGTCAGCCTGCAGAGCATCCTGGGCCTGTAGCAGTCTAGCGTTCTCTTGTTGAATGGTCCTGATCCTTTCTTTTGTGTGATACCCTGGGTCAGGGCTGTACACTGCGAGCAGGTCGTCGCATTTGCGCGTAGATATATATTAGTGCGAATATAAAATTTAAAATGCTCGCACACGTGCGAGTACTGATTTCAACCCTTTCATTCGCATTTTGCTCCTAAAATGAATCCACACCAAGTGGATGAAAGTATAGTACAATTTTCGCGCATCTAATTTCAGAGTTGACAACTCTTACGCACCTGGCTAGACACTCATGCTTTCAGCATCAATCTCGCAAGAAATGTCACTCCAAATCCAGTCTTCTTTTTTCTTCAATCTGTTCGTAATTAGTTGGTGACTATGCGATTACCGGTGAAACGGTAAAAATGCTATAAATGATAAATAATGTTGACTGTAACAATTACGTGTTCATTTCAAATAGGCTATTATTATCACGGTTGATATAGCTAAACATGGTGTGGTAACCGTGCGTTAAATTCCTGCCAGCTTCACCCAAGCCTGCATTTGACATAGGCCTGGTAGACTTCTATGAAACAAAGATGGTATCCTGATTCAGTTGTCTAAATGATGTATAACCACGGTTCGGTGTAGGCTACATCTGCTTTAAAAAGGCGGAACATATTCATCGCAAATATGCGCTGTATCATATAGCCACTCTGCGTCTTTTTATGGCTACATTCTAAATCCATTCCACTAACGTTATCAGGAGGAGAATACCGTAACGTTTTATTTTCAGCACTGGTTGTCACTCATTGGATAGCCTATAACATATAAAGGCTACCAAACTCCAAGACAAGTCATGGTAGAGTAAGTTAAGCACCCAGCCAACTAAAGATGACCAAGAAAAAAGTGAACGGACAACTCATAATGCCATGCTACGGTGGCTACCTAAATCATAGAAGTTCACATTGCTGGACACTCATCTTTTCTATTACACCGGAAATATTTGTCTTTCCCGTTATAAGTATTTTGAATTTTTGAATATATAACATTCATGTTATTGAATGAAAACATGTAGGCTATCCTTGAACTATGCGTTTATATTTTCCTAAAACCGAATGAAATCTAATTATGTCCACGTAGGCTACGGTACTGCTTAAAGTGACAGGCACTCATTTAGACCTATACACCACCCCTGTAATATCATTAAAGACAAGTGTTAGTGTAATCAATATGAAGTATTCAAATTACTTTGAATTTTAAGCTATACGTAATTATGCAGAACCTTTAATGCTATGAATTGTTAACAAAATGTATACAAATTCTGAATTCAAAATATGAAATAGAAACCAGACAACCCATTTTCTGTGTGTGTGCAGGGTTTGAGCAGAGACTAGGATTGCCACTGCTGTGAATGATCTGTATCCTGCTTAAGGCAATAAGGTTTTCAAGGAAATTTCATAGTGCTCCTAAATTTTTTTCTGTGCTCCTAAATTTTTTCATTTAGGAGCACCTATGCTCCTAGTGAAAAAGCTAAGCGTACAGCCCTGCCCTGGGTACATCCCCAGTTGAGGTGATGAAGCAGTCTCAGTGGCGAACTCACCAGGAGCTTTCCCAACTTGTAATGGGGCTAGCTGTGGTACCTCACTCTGAGCAGCATCCCCATGGGACTGTCTTGGGTCCATCTGTGGTAAGTCATCAGGATAAAACTGGGCATCGTCCTCTTGTGAGAGTGGACAGTCACTCTCCGGTGTTGCTGGCCTCTCATACTGGTTCCTCTCTCCATGACCAGAATAAGCGACGTAGAAGTCCTGGAATCTGGCAGGTGGGCGTGTCTGACGCTTGGACCGGACATCCGTCTCCTTGTGCTCCATCTCTCCTTTCAGGAATCAGTATAACCAATCCGGCTCGAAGGACCAATGTTGGGAAGGGTTAGGACTGTATATCTTTAGGCTGAAGTGTGGTCGTAAAGACTCCGGTGTGTCAGTCAAAACACAATGATGAGACAGGATTTGGATTTATATTATTCTTTACCTCCGAATAAAATATATTCTGTAATACACAAAAGGTATGCAAAAGGCATATTACAATCATGCACTTGTATCAATACACATTGACTACAAATAATAAAGGCAATACAACATAAACGTGGTATTCATTGTACACCAAACATAAATTGGCATAGCAGCCAGCCTATGATTTACGAAGAGCACCCTCTACTGGTCGCTCAAGCTGAACCACTAAACAGCATAATGGCGGCCGTATGCAAGGGCAAGTGCTATCAGAGTCAATGTAGGAAGGGTAGTTGAACTAACTCTTGTACAGTTCCAAATTGTTCCAAATAAAGCTCTACAATTTCGCTAGCATGTAACAATAAAAGGGATACTAGCAAACAGTAAAGAAACCCGTGGCTTGTGCATTTAATCTCCGTCTATAAATCTCCGCTTTTATCACACATTTCTCCTTCGCGATTATAATTAAATTACTGAATTACTGAATGCACATTCACCTCGCGGTTAACATAATCATTCACAACAACACTTTAGAATGTTCGTTACTTACATAATGTCATTCACTAGCACTCGGTGGCAACTTCAATATGGCCAAAGGAAAATTATCTGCATGGGATAACTAGAAACTAACTTTCACCGTCTTCTTCTTCTTCTTACTGAACACTTTCGCGGGGAATTGCTGCGCAATGAACATGTGACTCCGCATTTACCAATAGGTCATTGTTACTTAAAGAGATAGTCACACAATTTACAAAGAATGAATGAAATACAAACAGAAACTAGTGACCACAAATATAAATGCAACTGTTAACTGAATTAGTCCCAGGAGCCTTTTCTACAGTTCCTGTCCCCTTTCTCTCTCTATCTCTCAATGTCTATCTCTCTCTCTCTCTCTCTCTCTCAGTTGAGAAGGATGAGTCCGTTTCCCGCTCCTACCTGTCGGAGCTGCAGAGCATCAAGTCTCACCTGGAGGAGGCGGAGCAGAGGCTGATGCGTGGCATGCAGAGCCCGCCCTCTAGCAACCTGAGTGGGGATGTGGGCGACAACAAAGTCCAGATCGCAGAGCAGGAGGTTAGTGCTGCTCCACTCTCCCCCCTGCTGGTCGAAAACAGCAATGACATCCTTAATGTATCCATCAAAGACTCTTTGGAAATCTGTTCTTTGTCAAAACCCAATTTTAAGCTGAATTGAGCAGAGATCTAACAGAACAGTTGCCATTATATTGAAATTGATTGCCACGGGAAATACCAGAAATCAAAAAGCTCACATAGCTGAAATTGAATTGGCTTGTAACCCTGATGTAATATTGTGTTTAATAAAGATTCTCAGTGTTAACAGGTACCATTGGGCTTATATTCATTTGTAATGGCTATGGCTTTATTTCTAATGCATTTAATTGTACTCCACATTCCATCGTAGCTTGGATAGACATTGTGTGACTTTTGTTCATTACAATCACAACAAATGTAGCATTCTTGTATATGAACAAACAAATTGTTCTTGTGTATGAACAACATATGTGTCCACTGGTGATGCAGTGTTTAAGCATGTGTATGTGTGTTGCTAGAAGCTGCAGCAGGATCTATCCGGTCTGCGCACCAACCTGGACGACGTGTCCCGGCGCTGCGTGAGCTTCTTCGAGGAGAAGCCGTCCTCGTCGTCCGTCCCCATCCTGCGCTCCGAACTCAACCTGGCCGTGGAGCAGATCGACCGGCTCCACTCGCTCTCCTCCGTCTACCTGCAAAAGTCAGTCACCACAGCACTCCCCACTTATCATCATCCTCCTCCTCTTCCTCTCCTCTCCTGTGCATCTTCATCTTTCATATATTTTACGGTTCTTTTTAGTCATGTTGATTTGTTGATTTGCTTTTTATCATTCAGTTTACATTGTAGTGTATGTTGTGTGTGTGGTGTCTTAAGCTGCTGAGACCTTGGATTTCCCCTTGAGGATCAATAAAGTATCTATCTATTCTCTCTTCCTCTTTCTGTCTTCAGCTTGCCATCTTTCTTTCTCCTCACACACTACACTAGAAATACATGGGGTGGTGGTGGTAGTGTAGTGGTTAAGGACCTGGGCTATGTGCAGTAGCAATGAAAGTTGTTGCCCCTGAGCAAGGCACTTAACCCCAAGTTGTTCCGGGGACAATGTAATGACAATGTAATCCCTTGTGATATAGTTGACATATGTAAGTCACTTTGGACAAAAAAAGTGTCTGCTAAATGTAATGTAATGTAAGTAACATAGGCTTGTTTTCATGTTTTCACTGTTTATAAATATTTGTTCTTTTCCTGCCTTTCTTTCATTAATTTCCTCTTCATCTCCCTAGCTCTCCTAATCTGAATCTCTTGTTGTCTTATGTCTCATGCATTTGGTCAGGCTGAAGACGGTGGATGTGTTGATGCGCAGTCTGCAGACAGCAGAGTCTCTGGTCAGGAAGCACGAGAGTCGGCTGAGTGAGGAGGACTCTGTACCTGCAGACACACAGGCCATACAGACACTGAGGGAGCAGCTACAGGTGAGGACCACTAACACACACATGCTGATAATGTGTACACACACACACACACACACACACACACACACACTCTGTCGCTCAGAAACACACTCACACACACACAAACTCTCTCTCTCTCTCTTTCTCTCATACACACTCTCACACACATACACACACACACACTCTCCTACACAGAGTCCCTATGTACACATGTGTGTGTGCTGCTCCTCCTCCTCACACCTCTGTCTCTCGTCGTCCTCCTCCTCATCCTCCTCCTCCTCCAGGGCTGGCAGAGGGAGTTGTCCGAGCAGGAGTCGGTGTTCGAGGCGCTGAGCAGCGAGGTCCAGCGGGCCCGCAAGGCCGGACACCAGCTCAGCCAGCTGCACCCTGACCACAGCTCCGAGCTCAAGCGCTGCCAGGAGAGAGCCGGACAGCTGAGCGAGAGGTGGACCGGGGTCTGCAGACAGATCGAGACGCGGTGAGCAAAGATGAGGACACAGAGACACCTCAGCACTGAATGAATGAATGAATGAATGAATGAATGAGTTTATTGGTTATTTGTCCTAACCAAAGGGGAGGGGCAGAAGCATGAGCTTATATAAAGCCCCCCCCTGCCCACATTTCATTTTTATTATTTTATTTTGTTGCTACTGCATCTTGTTAACTGTAGCATGCTAATCTATTGCATGCACTGACAATGTTAAATGCCATATGTGCCATGTGTGTGCCATTTTAAATGTTGCAATTAGTTTTACATTAGTTAGCAGTGATTAGTGGGAGACACCAGGCATTTTAACGTTCTGCATCTTTAAGTAAGCTCTGTGATTAGTTTTTTTTTGTAATTTACTGTTTATTAAGATTTTCCATTTTACAGCACAACTCTCCCTCGTGGGACAGAACAAGACAAAAAGGAAAAAAAAAAATAAAATAAATAAAACAGAAGAAATACAACAACAACAACAACAAAAAACACAATACAATACAACAACAATGAACCAGGGGAGGTTCCATTTATACATCTCTTAACTTATAAGGGCTTGTCATATCCAGTTTAAATAGTTATCAAGATCGCACCAAGAGGAGGAGATTAAACCTGCAGTAATTTAATTACACAAAATCAGGTCTTATTGCTGACACATAGTAAACCCAAATTAACCAGTTTTCATAAAATTTGTCATATTGATTTCTCAATGTGAAAGTAATTCTCTCCATATTATAAATATCATACACAACATCAATCCAGTCATCTACCGTTGGTGGGGCCTTCTGAAGCCATTTTCTAGTCAAGGCCTTTTTGGCCGCCACTAATAGCACTCTCATCAGATATTTTCCACATTGAAGCTCCTCAAAGTCACAGAGATACAGTGTTTTGAAATCAAAGTTAATTCTTAATCTGAATGCAAGTTCTAAATGATTATGAACACTTGACCAAAAGGAAGCGACAGCAGTACAATTCCAAAAAATGTGAAAGTGGTCTGCCACTGTACATCCACAACCTCTCCAGCAATTCGTTAGAGTAGAATATTTTGCCTTTTGGGCTGGAGTGCAAAAGAATCTCATGATGTTTTTCCAACCAAAGAATCTCCATGAGGGTGAACTAGTCATCCTCCATTGATGTGCACAGATCCCTTCCCACTCCTCCTGTGATAACGACAGACCGCTATCCTTTTCCCACCTGGACTTGATTGACATTGTATTGTCACCTGTTAAGGCCTGAAGGGCAACATATAATCTAGAAATTGTTTTTTTGTAAGCTACATCTCCAGAAGCTTTCAAGAAGATATCTATAATTATGTCTTTTCCAGGTACTTTCTCTTTCCTTATAAAGGATTTCTGAATGAAGTCTCTGATTTGCAAATATCTAAAGTGGTCTTGATTCTCTAATCCAAATCGGTCTTTCAGCTCCTGAAAACTCAGCACCAGATCTTGTTTTAGTAAAGAGCTGTATGTTGAGAGACCTTTGCTGTTCCATACAAGAAATTGTTTATCGTAAATACTGGGTATAAAATCAGAGTCATAAGCAAACCATTTGAGAATACCCATCTTGTCCCTCAGGTGGTGACGTTTAGTTATATTATCCCAAATCCTCAGGGAGCAAGAAATCCAGGGGTTATCGGGATCAGTAATTTGGTCAATTAGTGAACAATCACCAATTAACATACTCATTGGGTATCTCCCTCCCATTGTGCATTCTATTTCTTTCCACCTAGATCTATAACTGGGCGTACACCAACCAACTAAAAATCTAAGTTGAGCAGCCTTGTAGTAGTCTAAAAGACATGGGAGAGCAAGCCCACCCCTATCTTTGGATAACTTAAGTGTTTTGAACCTTACCCTGGGCTTTTTCCCTGCCCAAATGAATCTAGCTAGAAGTTTATCCCACTCCATAAAGTAGTGCTCCGGTTTCTCAATAGGTATTGATTGAAATATATATAGAAGTCTTGGCAGTATGTTCATTTTAATTGAGTCTATACGTGAGTATATACTCAAGTAAGGGATCAAGCTCCATCTATTTATATCATCCATAATCACCTTTTTAAGTGGCCCATAGTTTATTTCCTGTAGTGTAGATAAGTCTAATGGCAAAAAGATTCCAAGGTATTTAATACATTTCTTATCCCAGTCAAGTTGGTACCTAGAGCGGAGATAATGAGGTGGATCATAGTGAAAGTTAAGGACTTGAGTTTTTTGCTTATTAACTGAGTAGCCAGAATATGATCCATATTCTTCCAGAATTGACATCAAATTCGGTAGGGAGTCTGTAGGATTGGTCAGGTAGATGAGGATATCATCTGCAAAGAGAGCCAGTTTCTGTTCACCTGCCTCCAATGTAACTCCTGTGATGAGATTATTTTGCCTTATACACTGTGCCAAAGGTTCTATAAAGATGGCGAACAAAAGAGGACTTAGAGGGCAGCCTTGTCTTGTGGATCTCTCCAGCTGAAAGGAGTCACTCAGTTCCCCATTTATTTTTAATCTAGCTTCTGGTTTGGTGTAAAGCGCTTCTAGTGACTCAATCAATTGCTTGTTGAAACCAAATTTCTCCATAACTTTAAAGAGAAATTTCCATCTCACAGAATCAAATGCCTTTTGTGCATCTATGCTGATCAGCATGGCCTCTATTTTGTTTTGGTTTATATGTCTAATAATCTGTAAAGATCTCCTAATGTTATCATGAGTCTGGCGAGTCATTACAAAACCAGTTTGATCAATATTTATTATTGTAGGCAAAACTTTTTCTAATCTTTTGGCAATGATTGAAGCAAATATTTTGTAGTCAATATTTAGCACACTAATTGGTCTGTAATTAGAACAATTTAGCTTGTCTTTTCCTCCCTTCGGTATAACAGAGATGGTGGCCTCCCTCCAAGAATTTGGAATTTCACCCTTTTTAAAGACCCAGTTAAAAGTTTTAAGCAGAATGGGTGTCAATGCCTCCCTCAAACCCTTATACCATTCTGATGTGAATCCATCAGCTCCAGGAGACTTACTAGTCTTTAGTCTAGTGATAGCTGAGGCAAGCTCACCTTCAGATATAGGTAGCTTCAGAGCTGAATTTTGATCGTCTGACACAGTTGGAAGATCTAATGTTCGGAGCATGGATTCTAATTTATCATCATCGTGTACTTGAGGTTGTGAATATAATTTTTCGTAGTAGTCTTTGAAGCAGTTTTTTATTTCTTCTGTTTCCTGAAGAATATTTTTTGTTGCTGAGTCCCTTATTTTATATATTGTGTTGTCTGCTTCTTGTTTTTTTAATTTGTAAGCCAATAATTTTGAGTATTTACCTCCGCCCTCATAATATTTTTGTTTTGTGTAGATAAGTTTCTTTTGTATTTCTTGTCCAAGTATTTCATTTATTTGGTTCCTTAGCTTTTTCATTTCCACGTCACTGCCTGGAGTAAAAGATTGTTTATGTTCTAATTCCACCTTTTTTAAATCAAGTTGAAGGTCACTGAGTCTCTTAATCCTCTGCTTCTTCAGAAAAGAAGTTGTTGCTATAACCTTTCCTCTCATTACTGCTTTGCAAGCATCCCAGAGAGTAGGAGGGGAGACTTCATCATTATCGTTGTCTGTTAAGTAGTCTGTAATGTCTTTACTAAATTGTTCTATCCTGTCCTTGTTCAGTATAGAGGAGTTGAGTCTCCAGTAACCTGGCTTAATCCTGCGATCATCAGTTAAAGTCAAATACACTGGGCAATGATCAGAGAGATCAATTGATCCAATGCGACAACTTTGCACTCTACAAACATCCCTACCAAATAAAAGAAAATAATCAATTCTAGAATAGGAAGAATGGGGAGATGAGAAATGGGTGTAGTCCCTGATTGAAGGATTGTAGAACCTCCACACATCCACCAAGCCCACCTCAGAAATTATACTAGTAATCTTTTTGGTCAACTTCTTGGGCTGAGAAGTTCGGGTGTTTGAGGAATCCAGAGAAGGGTTCAAAGTAATGTTGAAATCCCCCCCACATAATAAGATTCCCTGTGACTCAATCACTGCCCTGTCTATTATTTTTTGGTGAAAATCTGAATTTGAACCTGGCGGGATGTATACGTTGTAAAGAGTAAAATAATTTCCATTAACTTTCCCCTTAATCAGAATAAATCTGCCTTCCCTGTCTTTAATTATAGATAGATGTTCGTATGTCACCCTTCCAGATATCAAAATGGCTACCCCTCTATTATGCTTAAATCCATTGGAGGATGAAAAAACATGTTTGAAACCATACCTTTTCAGCTTTTGGTGGTCAATTTCAGTCATATGGGTTTCTTGCAAGAAAGCTATGTCAATGTTCTCCTTCTTAAGTTTTAAAAGAATTTTGTTACGTTTACCAGGGCTGAGAAGCCCATTGACATTAAAGGAAATTACATTGACCATTATGATATCCTAAGATCAGCCTATAATGCCCATAAGATACAAAGATAACTCTCCTCAAAGGTGCATTTTCTTCCCCAATTAAAACAATTAACTCCCCCATCAACTTTAAACTAACACAACAGCAACAACAGAAAACAATGAAAAACAACCAAAAAGCTACGACTTCCAAAAAAAGGGGGAACCATATCCCCATGTTCCTTGCTGGGAAGGAGTGGAGGGAACAAAACCCCCACAGAGTGGATGGGGCCCTCCCTAGGGGTGGAAAGACTAAATGCAATCCAAAACCTCTAGATGTGTCCAACATAATCTGAAAAGTTTTCTCCGTTCAATCAGAAAAATAATTAACGCCTACCGTCTTTGAAGCATAATCCTTGGGAAAATAAAAGAGCAGATTCACAAACCGAAAGTCACTCACTCCTCGTTTCAGTCCTGTTGAGGTCTTCGAAAATCCTGCAGTTTCTCTCTTGTTCTCGCCCCAAGATCGCTGGTGTTCATCTCTCTGGTGTTCTCCCGTTGCCATTGGAAAGTGTTGTTTATATTTCTCTCCAGACTGTATCCTGTATCTTCTTTTTGCTTGGCCACTTCAATTCCTCTCGCCCTCAGCTCTCTTATCGCCTCCTGTGCGTCTTTGTACGACTCCGTACCGTTGGTCCAATGCACTCGAATTTTCGTGTAAGGGGTTTGAAAGCGAATGCCTTTCTCCTTCAAAGCTTTTTTGACCCCCGCATAGGCTCTGCGTTTCTCAACAACTTCCGACGCGTAGTCATGGTCGAAAGAGACCAACTGACCTGCTATAAAGATTTTTTTCTTCCACGCCGCTGTTAAGACCGTGTCTTTAACCTTAAATTGTTGAAAGCATACCACAATGGATCGCGGGGGGGACTCAGGGTTTGGTCTCTTCGTTGAAGCCCTATGTGCCCGCTGAATTTGTAGGGCCATTCCATCTGGTAGTGAGAGCTCGGTAGTCAGAAGATGGTCTAGATACGTGGTCATAGAGTCACCTTCGGAGTCTTCTGGCACACCATAGATCCGGATATTACAACGCCTGGACCTGCTTTCTAGATCCGTCACCTTATCTTGCAGTCGACGTCTCTCATTTAAGAGGAACACTAGGGACTCTTTGGTAACGACACTATTCTCCTCTAGCTCAGATACCCGTTCTTGCATTTCGGAGATGGCTTGGCCTTGGGTCTGGAGTGACGTGCCTAGCTCTGTTAGCTTCAGGTTGAGATCTTGTTTGAATGTTGCTAGCTCTTCCCGTAGGTCAGCTTTCATTTCACCCTTCAGCTCCGAGATAGCGGACTTTATATCTTTTTTGAAGTCCTTAAGGTCATCTGTGATTGAAGTCATTTGTCGAAGCAGTTGCCCCGCGGGCTCAGGGGCGGCTTCTTTTCCGGAGGCTTTCTCTTCGTTTTGGGGAGACACTGTTTTCGACATTGTTCGTTCCTTAGTTCCCGTTTTTTGATTCTGGCTTCTCGTTGAATTCCCCCCTGGCATTACTTACGTCTTCTATATAGAAAAAAAATGAATTTGGGCAGCGGGGGTACTTTTGAAAAAAGATTGATGTGGAGAGTAACTTTACGCGTGTGTTCTCAACATGGCCGCTACCGGAAGTCTCTGTGATTAGTTTTACAGTCCAGCAGTCTAACCCTGTTAACCTTGTGGCCCATCTGCTGTGTACTGTGTGTGTACCAGGCAAGTGGAGCTGGAGGCTCTGGGCTCTGCACTGCAGCAGTACAGGGAGAGCCACTCGTCTCTGATGCGCTGGATAGAGGAGAGCACCAAGCGCCAGGATAACACACACCCCGGACAGACGGACAGCAAGGCCCTTTCGGAGGAGCTAGCCCAGCAGACGGTGAGGACACTGAGTAGTGCATACTGCATATCTGTAGAGGTCTCGTCATTTCACCCAGGAAATTAGCTCAATTGATCAGGGCCAAGTTTTCCAAAAATATAGTTGCTAACTAGGCTAACTAAGTGCAATTTCCCATTGCCAACCAACTAGGTTGCTAACCTAAAGTGACCAGATGTCCGAGACCAATCCCACGGGGACAGTTTTACTATCAATATGATTGAAATAAGTTTTATCTTCAAAAACCGGGGTTTTTCTGTATTTTCCCGGAGACGGGCAACCAATAATGGGGACTGTCCCCTGAAACTGGGGACATCTAGTCAATACTAACAGGTTAGAAACTTTTGGGAAAGGCACCCCAGAGTAGTCAAGAGTTGAGTGGCCTGAGTTGGCCTGACTGAGTGAAACTGGTGGACTTGTAGCAGTATATGGATGATCTGTTCTAAGAGAGCTGAGTCCTCTATGTTAAGTGTGCTCGGGGAAGTGTAAGGGGAGTGTGTACTTGGAGAGAGGTGTTGTGTGTTTATTCCAAGTTCAGAGCTGGGTCCAAGTCTTGGCTGCGGATGTGTAGCTCACACCATGTTTTGGCCAAAAAGTCCACTGAACCGTCTTACTCGACTCATTGCTTCTGTTGCGGTCAGTAGGTTTAGAGGTGGATTTGTCCTTTTGACCAGGACGTGGTGGAGCAGAGAGAGAGCTGAATGGTTTTTGGGTGTAAATATCTCTGGTGTTCTATATGGCTTTTGTTGAGTCATGCCATAACATACAGTATACACAGGCTGAATAAGCAGTTCCAATTCATATTTCATTATCCTCTCCTCTCCTGTCAATTCACATCTGTAATTGCAAACCTCCTACAGTACATTAGTTTGTTTACCTCTCTCCCTTTCCACTTGTAAAATGCTGTGCCTTTATTGTTATTTTAGTTTCCGCTTTAACCCTCTCTGGTATAACTCTTGGTGTTTGTCCATTAAATGAATCCTGTAAGATGATTTGATGGGTAATCAGAGGCACATATTCACCCTGTCTGATGTATTTGACTGTTTGTGTGACTGAGTGACCAGTAACATAATAACCTGAACATTTCTTTTCTTGTCTCTCATTAGGCTCTGGTGGCTGAAATCGAATGGAAGCAGACCAAACTGGATGAGTGTCAGACTCATTCTAAACAATATTGCACAGCTGTCAAGGCAAGTTCTCTCTCTAAGGAGACGATGTTTTGATTGTCTGTTTCTCTATGACCGATCTTTCATCACATATAGGTATAGCAAATGAAAATGCAAATTTGAATGAGATCAGATATCTTTATCTATAGCATTCGAATGAACATTTTTCTGATCGTCACTGTCATCTGTACCTGTGTATCTGTAACTTGTAACCATACTGTAGATACAGTACAGAGGAGTATTATACTGTTATCTTTAAAGAGGGATTATTGCATTGGATGTGACTTTTGGGAGCCTGGAATGTAAATGTCTTCTCTGTATCTCTACCAGGACTATGATCTGCAGCTGATGACCTTCAGAGCGTTTGTGGAGTCGACCCAGAAGACCCCAGTGAAGAGGAGGAGGATGCACTCTTCATCAGACACCATCACACAGGAGGTGAGGCCGTGTGGCACCCTGGTATTCACAGCACGGAATCAAGCCATGTAGAGACACTCCTGAATAAGCCTCCAGAGAGGGTTGAAGTAAATTACACAGTTCGGGCATGGTGGAGGAATATCCAAAGATACCCATCGTTGTATATTGTAGATACACAGAACATTTATACATCTAAGCAGAATGATAAACAGAGTCTAATGATTGTAAAAGAGCCTTAGTAGTATTTCTTACTAAAAAAAAAAACATAATCTAAGACAGGCAAGAAGGTACAGTAGCTTCCACCAACTTCCTCTTGGCTGACTGCGAAAAACAAGCACTATTCCAAAAATAAAGCCCCAGCTTTAGCCTTAGCTTATGTAACTTGAATGATAAGTCCTCCTCCAACACAAAGCCTAGGTATTTGTAGGAGGAGACCAGTTCTTTAGATCTACCTTGCACAGGGTTTATACGTTTTTAAGCTGGAAAAGTTATGGAATTTGAAAATGCCAATTTCCAGGCCTGGAAAGGTTTTGGAAAACAAAAAACAACCCAAACGTTTTGGAGAAGTCATGGAAATTTGCTTCATCCAATTCAACTCAGAAACATATCTCATTTGGGCAGGTCATGTCTCACACTTGCGTCACAACCGATTGGCAAATTTTTAAGTTTTGAGAGCATTCCTTCTAGGTAACCATCCCGTTATCTCACGCGTCATATCTATTATTAATGTAGCACTAGTTGATGTGAGGTCATGGAAATTTGTGAAAAAATCATGGAAAAGTAATGGAAATGTCATGGAAATTCTCTGGTGGAAATGTGTATGAACCCTGCTTGCAAAGTGTAAAGAGGTGGTGAAGAGGATTGACACTTATGTTTCTTAAAAAAGACCATGATTTTGTTTTCTTATCATTCTTGAAATACAACTATCAATGGAGGATGCAAAACCATAAATGTTGTCATCTGCATATAAATGAATACTTGCGTTTGATGGTTTGAGGTTATCAGCAAGATTGTTTATATATAATGTAAATAACATGGGGACCCAAGATGGACCCCTGTGGCACACCAGATTCCATACTAAGCCTATATCAGAAAGAAACTCCTTAATTTGTATCATGTGTGTTCTGTGTGCCATCATCTTTATTGAGTGTCGTTACAGTTCATGGATCTCCGCACACGCTACACAGTCCTGGTTACCTTGACAACGCAACATGTGAAGTACATCAGTAATGCCCTGAGGAAGCTGGAGGAGGAAGAGGTGAGATCACAGCAGATTGTGTTTCTAATTCCAACGGATCCTTTAGTAATCCTCTTGCGTGTCGTGCCTAACAACGCCCCATAGTTCTAAAATCAGTGTAAACTACGGCCTCTTGGGGTTTGTGTCTGAGGACTGAAATGGTATTGCTGGTCAGAAGATGTTGGAGATGAGTTACCTTCTAGGTTTTCCTACATTGCTCTTAACCGTGTCACACTAAAATGCTTCCATCTGCGTGCTCTGCAGAAAGAGGTGAAGGAGGAGCGGCAGGCGTGGGTGGGGCAGGTGACGGAGCTGCTGGGGTTGGTCAAAGGCATCCAGGAGCAAGCCCGAGTCATCGAAAGGTCACAAGACCAGGATCCTAAATCATCACTGGCAGCACAACTGGTAAGAGTCACCCGGAGTGCAGCAGGAGATATTGAGATGTGACCTTTAGTTTAATGGTTGCAGGTACGATGATGCTGAGATGTCGAGAATTATACTTTTTTAAATACATTTTGCAGATGCTATCCTATTTGTGACACAGTGTCACAAGAATGAAATGATGGAAAAGCTCACGTTGCATTCATTTACACGTTTTACTGATGGAGTGACTTTCTGGGTGTGTCCCTCTTTTGGAGAATGGTGCCTTATAAATAATACATTTTCTGCAGGCCATCAATGAGCAGCTCGCTGCCAAGAAAGAGGAGGTGGCTGAGGCCATCCGGAACACTCAACAGGCCAGCATGTAAGTTCACTCAATAAACATGCTCACAGACAAGCTTCACAGGGACCAGTGATGCGCGGGTACGTGTCTGAACGACCCGCCCCGCCCCGCCGTTAACAACTAACCCGACCGCAACTCGGACCGCAAAAAATAATTATTGAAATACAGGACCCGACCCGCTTCCCGACCCGCTTATTGTAAAAAGTAGTCTAACTTAGTCGTAGCGTCATTGAGCTACGCAAAATTGGTATCTCATATGCATGTAAAACAATAATATATATTGCCTAATTATATATAGCCTATAATTGCTCAGAATTTGGGAAACATGCATTTAGTCTACCTTTTTTTGGTTCCGTGTCAGCATTCATCCAAAAAGGATTTTCCTATACAAATTCTGTTTCAGCCGTTCCTCGCATGAATGCTTTGAAGCTCTCCCAAGCATGAAATGCAGGCATAGAATATTATTAAGAAACTCTTTATTAACGTCTTCATCAATGGACCAAAACAAAAACCAAAACTTGAGAACTCAGACTTGAGAAGCACGCATTGCATCGGCAACTTCGCTGCTCAGTCAAGTGTAGCCGAGGGTCTGTCTACGCAGAAACAACAAGTGCATTTCTACATGTTCGTGACAAAATGTGGGGGATAGAATCGCGTTTCAGTGGGAATGCTGCAACTCAAGTCTTTCTCTTTTAAAGACAATTATGTACGATATAAATGGCAAAAAAATAACGGCACATTTTTTTTACCGACCCGACCAAACATGACCCGCATATCATAAAAAATATTTTTTCTTGACCCATAACCGCGGTCGCCCGCTCGATTTGGATCAGCCCGCGCATCACTGACAGGGACTCACTCTTGCACACTCTTACTATAAATGCACGTACTGACATGCATGCACATTGCACATATTCACCCAAATGCCAGTCATCATGTTGTCTGTTGCCTGCAGGTTGTCTCCAGAGGAGCAGGCTCAGGTGAACGTCCATCTGGAGGAGCTCACCTCCACCTACAACCAGCTGTGCAACAGCTCCGCCCAACAGGTGCAGCAGTTGGTGGAAACACTGGCCAAGAAGGAGCAGCACAAGGTAGCCTTGCATACGTGTGAAATATGGCTTTTACTCTCACTGCCAGGGAAAGTGCTTGATGAATGTGTGTGTGGGATTATGCGAGTTGCACGGTTGTGTTGCCTGTCATGTGTGGTCTTTTTCATCCATCTCCACCCCCATACATATCATGTGATAATAACCGTTTGGATTAATGGCATGGTGCAGTGATCTCTTAACTTTGGCAGCCACCAGGTATCACCATCATCACAGTCATCTGCATCACCATGTTGTCATCATTAAACATGGTCACTTAATAATTAATCACTGGCCTTAAGGCCAGTTCAAACACAAGATCCGCAACGAGACGAGCTGCAACATTCTAAAAACCAGCAACGTTCTAAAACTCTGCAACTAAGATTTGACATGTTGAATGTTTAGCGACGGCTTGCAACTGCTTGCAACTTTTGATTCACACCGCCGCAACTGCTCTCCGCAACCGTCTCAGACCGTTGCGAATCTTCGGTTTGAACTGGCCTTTAGGGAACGTAGATATGCAGAATTAGCACTGTCATAGATTGCTTCAAACATAGATGGTAGTTTGAAGTATTTCTTCAAACCTAGTTTGAATGACTATTTTCATGCACTCTAGGCTATTTAGCCAGCACACAAGGAGCTATACAGTTTTCCCATGATATTTAAACTCCATTTAGAGGCCATAGAGTTCATATATCGTTCATATAGAGACCATAGAGACCATTCACATAGTATATATTCACATACTGTATATTATGATCACACAGATTCAGCTATCTCAGAAACAGTCATATTTTTTCATGTTGGTTCAGTTAGTTATGAAAGTGTATGTTGGGAGGGTGTATGGATGTGTGTGTGTGTGTGTGTGTGTGTGTGTGTGTGTGTGTGTGTGTGTGTGTGTGTGTGTGTGTGTTTTTATCTGTGTTATTTGGTTTATTTGGATGTTTGAGCATGGTGTGTCCAGATCACAACTACACCTCTTAGTGTGTTTGTTTATGTGTGTAAATAAAACAGAAAACCAACATTTAAGTATTTTTGGTGCCTTTTTAAATAATTCCGCCTATATTGTACAGGGCTTTTTGAGTTAAGTATAAGGATATCTTGGCTCTCTATTTTACATTTACAATTTGGAGGACCTACTGGCCTTGGCACAAATTAACAAAAGGAAGCTTATTCAGTGGTCTTAAAATGACATTACCCTAAGGTTTTACTTAATAGGGGGGGGGGGGGGGGGGGGGACGACAAAAACAGTTTACCATAAATATTGTTTTTAAGTGATTTCACACTAAATTGCAATATTTCAGCTGGGCTCCTAGGCTGAAACCATTCAGGAGGTCCTAAAGAAGCTTCTTGTAAAATTTGGTGCTTTCATCACCTCCATAACTTTATGGCCTAATATGCGCACTATAATGATAATATAATAATAAGTAAAATAAATAAAGATCATATAGCTAATATTTTGACATGTATTGAAGCTTTAGTTATGTAAAAGTTCATGAATATAAATAAACATATAAAATGTTAACTTTGGGATTGATTTGAACACTATATTGTACAAGAACTTGAAAATCGCTGTGTTTTTTAGCATATTTCATTGATAATGATATATCTTTAATATGTCATGTTGCAAAGTTTTTCCCCGAGGGCTCCTAGGCCAAAATTACACTAAGGAAACACCATGCAGAATTTGGTGCTTTTATCACCTCGGTAACGGAACATGTGGAAAGTAGAAAAGAGTTTAAGATAGCCGAAGAGCAATTTTTGGAGCGCAATCAGAAGAGAAAATTGAGGCTGTTGGAGAGCCTGTTGCGGTTTTGGAAAAGTTGGGTGGTTCTGTAGCAACAGTTGTGGAAATAGCAACAAAGGGTTTGGGCAATTTTCCCCTGCCTTCTTAGTGTCGACCACAGGAATGAGAGGGGGAATTTAGTGCACTTTTCCCCATGTGTGTTGGATGCCTCTGTTTGCTGTTGTTTATCTGCATGGTGGTGCACATCACAAATTACTGGTTATAAGCTAAGTTGATGCAGGCTCTTGAAACCAACATACCATTATTATCTGTATCTGTCTCATCCCTGTTTTCCTCTCTGTTCTCCCTTTAGGCAAAGGCAGCAGAGGACTTGCAGGAAACTCAGGGGACAATTAACTCCTTGATGAAGGAGCTGACCTCCTTGGACCAGCCGGACCGGAAGCGGTCACTTGGAGAAATGGCCACTGATTCTGCATCCTCCCCTGCATCACAAGGCAGCCTGCAGTCTCATAGTGGCATGCTACAGGTGTGTAATTGATTGTGATTATTTAATGCATTCACTAGCACAGACAGGTGACACAATGTAGCATAATGCAAGAATATGTAGTGCTAACACCAGCGACAAATGTTTAGCAAGGAGTGACTTCTCAGATAAAGAAGGAAATCAAGATGAAGGAAATTGCAGACATAATGTAGGATGCCCCCACATGATCTATGAACTTGATGTGGTATGTCTCTGTGGTGCAGGCACTGCCATCAGAACTGGCAGAGCAGTCTGGGATGGTAGAGGAGCTGAAGAGCACTCTGAAGAAGCTGATGGCAGAGAACCTAGACTCCCCTGAGGTAGAGGCCTGGAAGCAGCAACTCAGGGACATTGGTAAGTGTGTGTCTCAAAGGAGGTGGCTGAGGATGTGAAGTATTGTCAAGTGCTTTGATGTGGTAGTGTGGTCAGCTACGTCATCCGGGGGTTAAAAACCACACATTTTAAGAATAGACCATTTTCACGTGATGTCAGCAGCTGGGTATCAGTTCGTCCGGTAGCAGTAATATGCAGTCATAACGTCATTTAACTTTACTCTCAAATCAAGGCAGCTACTAGGGGTGGCACGGTTCACAAAATCTACGGTTCGGTTCGTATCACGGTTTAGGGTCACGGTTTTCAGTTCGGTACGGCTCTTGTTGTTATTTTTTCTTTTACTCTTTAACACTCCAGAAACTTATTTCAGCATATAGCTTAATCATCCACAATTAGGCTAGAGTATTTAGAGAATAGTTATCATGTAATAATGCACAAACTGAATTTGACTTCACATACAGCACATTATTGTCTAAGGGAACTTTAAGCTACAGTTGAGATTTTGATAAAGCAAGAGGGAAGACATTGATGATTTCAACAATCTTTTTCAACAATCTTTTCATTTATTTGGCAGGGATGGTGCACCAGCACAAAATGTAGGTCGTCCGTCCATATTTTTCATTGCATCGCCTTTTTATCGCTCTCCTTTCATATAGTGTGAATGATTTTTTAACAAGATGTAAAGCTTGTCTTTATTTGAAACACACACACATTATGTAATTATTTATACATTCTATATACTGACATGTCTGATATTCATAACAGCAAACTTTATGCAGATTATAGCCTACTATTCATTATAACTCCACCTCTTAAATTCAGCTGTCTGGCTGAAGCCTCAAAATATTGTAAACAAAGTAGCAGGCTAAGCTAATCATACTCTACTGGTTGGACTGTTCAGTTTCCCCACATGTGTTTTAGTTTCAAGGTAAGCAAATACTTTTTCTCCTTGGGACAGGCCCTTTTAAGCCTTGGAGTTGTAAACATTGGTATTGAGATTGTCAGTCAACTTGAATGCAAGAGTTTAATGTCTGCAGCATAGCCTTCTAATGATGCTAACCGTATTTAACAGTAATTTAGCTAATCGTCTTCTGTGCGTCATTGCGTTCACGATTGTGAATGTTTTATTTGGATTAATGTGCATGTCGAGGGCGAGTGTCCATTGAGCGCGCACGAGAGCGGGCCAAGGAGAATGAGTTTACTTCTGCTGTTTGGTAAAGTTGCACGCATAGTCTACAGTTGCGGAAGAACTTTATGCTTCCACCCGAGCAGTGTCAAGTGCATCAGTTTGACCACGCTAGGGATGATCTCTCGCACTTGCCATTTCTAAAACCTCGCACGCAGCACTCAAAACTCCATACTCTCGCACGTCAGGGAAAACACATCGTCACATATGGGAATCAATTGCGCATGCCATAACTAGCCTGAACCGTAGGACCGTACGATGAACACACACTCCGAACCGTGACATGCGAACCGCACGGTTCGGAGCATTTTTCAAAAACCGTGCCATAGTCAGGGAGCCATGGGGTCAGACCTGGCTTTGTCGGTTAAAGTTTTTTTTTTTGCAGAATCTAGTAGACTAGACTCTTTAAGATTTAAGAGGGTGCCCGGTGATATCCCTTGGGCAATTTCGTATATTAAGCCTTTCTTGTCCAATGTGTTGACTATAAGGCGGATATACTACAGGTGAATAGGGTAAAAAGAAAACATTAACAAGCAGATATCACTATGAAACTTCACCAGTTGATTACTTAGATCAATATGAAAAATAAATGTATTACAAGTTTTCTGAAATGTAATGTTTGAATATGCAAATTAGGTATGATGTAATTAAATATGCGCTGATTTGCATAAACGTAAAAAGATCAAATCTGAGCATTGGATAAAGCCAGTTTCAATTTTTTTCTTTTCATTTTGTTGACAAAATTGACAATTGCGCAAGGGATATCACCGGGCACCCTCTTAAATCTTAAAGAGGTACACCTACTCTACTAGATTCAGCAAAAAAAAAAACTTTAACCGACAAAAGTGAAGTGTTCCTTTAAGGTTCTCGTGAGCTTTTGGCAGACCAGACCAGTCACTAAGCCATGGGGTCAGGTTGCAACCAACCCAGGTCAGACCTGGTTTTGTTGGTTAAAGTTTTTTTTTTTGCTGAATCTAGTAGAGTAGGTGTACCTCTTTAAGATTTAAGAGGGTGCCCGGTGATATCCCGGTGATATCCCTTGGGCTATTTTGTATATTAAGCCTTTCTTGTCCAAAGTGTTGAATATAAGGCGGATATGGATGAGTTTCCTCTCTCACTCGGAGAACAAAATCTCCACTTCACAAGCATCTACATACACCAAACTTTTCAGTCTTATACCTAACCATGTTTAGAAGGATTTTGCAGAGGGGTTTGTTGATATATGATTCTTAGCCTGATTTACATGATATTTTATTCCAAAAAACATGGCGAAAATGGATTTTTTAAAGGCTGGTATAGTATTTTCTGATTTACTGAATAACTAAATGAGATATCCATAATTCCCTCTCTAAAATACTTTTCATCTCTTATGTCAACAAAATGAAAAGAAAAAAAATTAAGCTGGCTTTGTCCAATGTTCAGATTTGATCTTTTTACGTTTATGCAAATCAGCGCATATTTAATTACATCATGCCTAATATCTGATATCTGCTTGTAAATTTTTTTACCCTATTCACCTGTAGTAGGCTATATCCGCCTTATAGTCAACACATTGGACAAGAAAGGCTTAATATATGAAATTGCCCAAGGGATATCACCGGGCACCCTCTTAAATCTTAAAGAGGTACCCCTAGACTACTAGATTCTGCAAAAAAAAAAACTTTAACCGACAAAGCCAGGTTCACCTAAATTATGGCATTTGGCTCCCGGACTACCACCCCTAGCAGCTACGATGATCGCAAACGATAACTGTTAGTCCTAATGTTAGGAGACCCCTGCTATACATAGCAGCAACTTCAGCTAGCTAATATGTTAGCACCGAAGATGAAGTTGGTTCAATAAAAGAATATTTAATATCAAACCTGAAGTTGCTGCTATATATTAAGAATTAGACTACTGACTTCACACTCAAATCAAGGCAGCTACGTAGGGTTGGGTATCGAGAATCGAGAATCGATGGGAACCGGGACTACCTTTCCAATTCTCCCGGAATCGTTCAAAAGTTTAAATTTCAATTCCTAGTATCGATTCCCAGTCCGCGAACCGGAAGAAGAAGCCGCTAAACACCAACGAAGAAGGTGTTTGCATAACCGAGCTAAGGCAACAAGAAGACGATTTATATTGTAGTTGAAAACAGCCCTGTGAGAAATGTATAGCAAATGTCATTCAGAAAGACCGTTGGTTAGCTAGCTCATTTAAAATATCCAAGCTTTTTTGACCCTGCCTTTTACAAGAATCAGAATTGAGAATCGTTAGGAACCGGAATCGAAACAAGGAATCAAAATCGAAATCGGAATCGGAATCGTTCAAATTCAAACGATACCCAACCCTACAGCTATGTGCTGGCAATGATCACCAACGATAACAAGGAAAATGAAGATAAACACATATGAAATATTAATCTTACCTCAAGAACTGTAACCGTATCACCATAGCTTTTGCTTACGCCAGATGTACTGCTACCCAGCAAAGATTCAAAGCGGAAAGTGTCTGACGTTAGCGTGAAAAGGGCGAATAGCAATAGCAATGTCCCACAATATCAGTGCTTCACTTGCCTTTATTTAAGCCGGCCTTACACACGGGAGGCCCAAGACGAAACCAGAATGGATGAGTGAACCACGTCAGGGCGACATCCATGCACAGGAGACAGGAGTAGGACGCAAGGCCCAGTGTTAAACATGAGTACCACCACAGAAAGATGCATTGAATGGCGCTAGTCCTACATTTGTCCAGCGACGGCAACGTGCTTGTCCAGCCTCTATTTCAGGGTGTGCGGTGCTCAGTGTTGGGGAGTAACGGAATACATGTACCGACGTTACGTATTTAGAATACAAATTATGAGTAACTGTATTCCGTTACAGTTACAACTTAAACAGGTGGTATTTAGAATACAGTTACATTGCTGAAATCAATGGATTACATGAGGATACTTCACTGTTTCGAAGTTTATTCACTCTCTAAATAAATTAAGGCAACTCCATGCATTTTCCGGAGAGCAATCTAGATTAAATTATATCCATGTTTAAATCCAAGCCCCGTCGTCTTGCACCAGACACTTTGCACCCGTCAGAACGCAGCCAGCGCGCATTATGGACGCGCCCTCGAGATAACTGAGAGCAAATTTGGAGTGAAGTAAGTGTTAGTAACTCCTACTCACCGACCGTGGTTCTTGATGTCCGTTCAAAATATATTTTCCCAAGTAGGCCTATTAATTGCTTACTTCGGCCAATCGGTTATACAGTCTTAGCAATCAATAAACAAAGCCTGGTTCACGTGTTGATTTAGACCTACGATGAAACCCATCTGCATTCATTCTGAGGTTTTCATTCCAACTTAAAATAACTCATGGGTTATTAGTTTGTTAGTAGATCTAGGCTATATTTAAGTTTTAAAATGAATTATGGTGCAGCAAGTGTATTATTCTTGCTAGTAGGCCCTAGCGTATAGCCTATATTAACGTGCGGTTTTTGATTGTCATTTACTCACGTTCATTTTTGAGAGCACTGATAGGCTATGCAGTAGGCGTGTTTACATTTCCAGGTAATTTGCGTCCCACCCACCGGTCATATCTGCACCCCTCATTTTTACTGGATTGATGCCACCTAAAAATCTCACACACTTTATAATTTCTGGCTATAGGCTATATGCTCCTGTTCCAACTTGAATTCTATTCTCGTACAGTAGGCCTACGTGGGCCGCATTCAGCCATTTGGAACAGAAGAACAGACCCGAATTTTGGATCTGATGGGCGCATATTCTACACTTATAAAACGCAATTCAATGCGGAAGTAATCCAAGTATTCAGAATACGTTACTCAGATTGAGTAACGTAACGGAATACATTACAAATTACTTTTTAGGGCATGTATTTTGTATTCTGTAACGGAATACGTTTTGAAAGTATCCTTCCCAACACTGGCGGTGCTCTTAAAGGCACGTCATGCCACAGGCATAGCCTACACTTCCCAATCTGTTAGACAAAGTATTAAATCATAGCCCTAGTCTACGTGCAGTAAATAGATCAAGTATTTTTTTAAGTGGATTAGTAGAACTACTAGGCCTACTCTGTCTGTCGCTGCTCGTTGACATCTTTGTATCATGTATGATTGCTAAACTTTGATTCTTTTTAATGTTGCAATATTCAACTGCGCGTTTGGTTCAGCTCTGCACACGCAATTGGCAATGTAGAGGGGGCGGGAACGGGCGGTGATGAACGCTGTTAACGTAATGAAGTGACAGTTTAATTCCACGCAATACTGTAGCCTGTCCTTATTTTTCTATGAAAGTTTGAACTTTGAGAGTATTTAAACAAGAGAAAATGTGAGCAAATGTTAATACCTGTCTGAGAAAAGTGTAAAAAGTTTGTAGTGAGGGGTTTTACAGCCTTAAAACATCTATTATAATTGTAAAAATAAAATAAAGCTGCGACTTCGCGGATTTCACTTATCACGGGTTATTTTTGGAACGTAACTCCCGCGATAAACGAGGGATCACTGTAGGCCTAATTGTGGTGACATTACTGATCATGTGAAGATGTTGCAGTGGTGCTGAATATCCAGCCATGGTGCTGCACCACTGCTGAATACATTGTAAGGGAAACACTGGGTATCGTGTTGTAGACAATGAGAAGAGGGATGGTGGCCAGGTGACAGAGCTGCTGGAGAAGATAGAGGAGATGGTGGCAGGAAACAGGGGCTGCCCTTTCCAGTTGAAGCTGAGTAAGGAGTTTCCTCCAAATTGTAAGTATGCGCATGTTAATCTTTTTAAAAAGCAAATGGCATAGAATGAGGACTATTCACATCAAATTAGCCATTATACATTTGGCAAGAAGAGTTCACTGATTGCCTACTATTTCTGCATATAACTGTAGTAAGAGAAAACATCCCTGATGATGGCTGGAGGATCATCTCGATTTGGCTCTGCTGCATTACATTATTATCTGAACTCCTGAGGCAATTTGAACACACACACACACACACACACACACACTTATGAACTCCACACACTCATCACTAGGTTCTGAACACAGATCTCCAGTATATTATACATCATCTATTGCACTCACATATTGTACATGTAACTATACAACACACACACACACACACACACACACACACACACACACACACACACACACACACACACACACACACTTTACAGTGAATATGACTCTCTTCATCAAATGAAGAGATTAATGCATGAATGGTTTCTTTATATGCTTAATATATATGCATAACAATGTAGTTAGAGAACACATCCCTGATGACGGCTCTGGAGGATCATCTGTGTCTGGCTCTGCTGCATCGAGACCTGTATCTGGCTCTGCTATATCTAAGCTCCTGAGGCCCTTTAAGCATCTCAACATGGCTGCCCCCACTCAGAGCTCTGGCTATGGCACAGGGGGGGCAGCAGAGGAGGCTGCAGCTGGGGAGATGGGAGCTGAGATCCACACAACCACAGCACATGGAGATGGTGAGATTACTCAACAGCATTTAACCTTCAGACCAGTACATGGATATAGATTTGGTACTAAGAGACAAGGCTATGGTACAGTTTTATATTTAAATGTAATTCAGACAAAAAACAAAATAAGTTTTTATCTCAAATATCATACAGTATCCACAATACTGTGATGCATCTATAGACATACAGTATAGCAATTTCAAATCAGTAAAACATTTCAGATTGTTCCATGTTAACATAATATTTTCTGTTCAATCAATTTATTTTGCTCATAAAATGTTCAGTTTAACTTATAGTTCTCCTGCTTCTAGACCGCCATAAAGTTAATTTTGTGGACTTATCTACAATAAATGTGAACTACAATAATTGCATTGGAAGAGGATCATATGGAACAGTTTACAAAGGCTCATACTTGGGAACTCCTGCTGCTGTAAAGGTCATCCCTATTGGAGATAGTTCAGTCATCACAAATGAGTTTCTCATACCTTTGTAAGTGTGTGTGTGTGTGTGTGTGTGTTCCTTTATGCTTCATTCATGAATCTGCAATCTCATAGTATTTATGTCTCACAAAAGTGTGTACACTTATCACATTTCTGCAAATATTTTATTACATCTTTTCATGAAGACACTTTGATACAATATAAAGTAGTGAGTGTCCAGGTTGATGTTAGAGACCTTCCGCTCCTCCACCCTCCATTTGAGGATGCCCCACAGATGCCCAGTAGGGTTTATATTATTAAGTCTGTAGACATGCTTTGCCAGTCCTTCACCTTCACCCTCAGCTTCTTTAGCAAGGCAGAGGTCGTCTTGGAGGGTGCAAAACCATTCAGCATTTTGTAGGTTAAAAGGAGGATTTGTTTGGGGTCGTAATCATGTTGGAATAGTGCCCTGTGGCCGAATTTCCAAAGGGAGGGAATTAATGTAGGCTCAACTTCAGTGTGTCACAGACTCAGTACATGTTGACATTCATTTATGCATTTATTTATTTATGCTGTCATCTGTAGTCCTCATTCAGTAGCTGCAGCTGCAGCTCTAATTTGGAGTTGTCATGTTTTGGAGACTTACCAAACAATATAACCAGAATCAAACACCTCTAATTTGACAACCCTTTTGCCTACAAATAAAATGTGGCCTCTGACACTTTGGATTTGGATGTCAGCAAATCTGGAATACAATAAAAGAAGCATAATCACAATAATCATAATTTATTTTCTATGTCACCTATGACATTTTGATAATAAAGGCCCAAAGGTTAGAGTGGAGCATGGAGACCGCCCCAATTGAGCTAGGGGAGAGTGGAGACAGCCTAGAGTGCAGCTAGGGGAGAGTGGAGACAGCCTAGAGTGTAGCTAGGGGAGAGTGGAGACAGCCCAGAGTGTAGCTAGGGGAGAGTGGAGACAGCCTAGAGTGTAGCTAGGGGAGAGTGGAGACAGCCCAGAGTGTAGCTAGGGGAGAGTGGAGACAGCCTAGAGTGTAGCTAGGGGAGAGTGGAGACAGCCTAGAGTGTAGCTAGGGGAGAGTGGAGACAGCCTAGAGTGTAGCTAGGGGAGAGTGGAGACAGACAGGCCAGAGTGCACTTCCTCTTCCTACTCCTCTTTCTTCCTCTCTTCCATCTCCTCTCGCTCGTCTCTCACTTTCTTCATATCTTTCTTCATATCTTCCTTACCCCTTCACTCATCTGACTCGTCTCTTCCACTTACTTGGTCACTGCCTGCCTTGGTTCCGTCCTCTCTGTCTCTCTCTTACCCGTCTGAGAGGCTGTATAGAGGTGGATGGCTGTTCCCCTTCATCTTCATCATCATCATCTTCCTCCTCCTCCTCAACAAGGATCAGTGCCTGGCACCCAGTCTGGATTGAGGTCATGGTCAAAGTGATCTTGGTCTAAAACATTAACTTGCGAGACATCATTAGCAGTAATGTACCTGTGAGTTTGTGCATGTGTATGTGTTTGGATCTGCCTGTGTTACATTACATCATGGGGCAAGATACATAGAGATATTGACATAAATATTTTGGGTTAGAAGAAAACAGATTTTATATTTCACAATCATGGATACTGAAACATCCTGTGCCATAAGATGGTTGTTGTGGATAAAGGGAAGACTCTGGCATGTTAGCTCAGTGGTTTTCAAAGTGGGGGCCGCCAGGAGGCACTAGGGGGGCCGCAGCAAGTTGGATAAAAATATACTGTAATTAAGCAAAAGCAAAAAAAAAATATATATTTTATTGTATGTATTGATATGAAATGCCATTATGATAATTTGTTGTATAGGGTACCTGCTGTTGTATTTTAGGGATGTAACGATTAGGCTACCGGTGTAACGGTAACAGTTAGCTGGCTAGCTAACACTATTAAGGCTGTGAGCAACTATATTACTCATGAGTGGTCTTGAATTAATTGAATCCTTGGATCTAAGCATTCCCATGGTATACGGCATTCAAGGGTTGGTAAAACATTCAAAGAACTTACCCCATACCCCCCTGTACCGTGAGTGGTACAGCGTCCTTCAAAATGTTTTTTATATAGTATAAAGTATACTGTAGAAGTGATTAATTTGTAAAAATATTGACAAAAGATCACATTAAATATTCTTTAGGCGTTTGTCCCACCCCCACATTGTGCGGATGATGGCTGTAGCCAAAAGTGAGACACAAATCCTCATTGCTAATGAGTACATCCAGGGTGCCGACCTCAATAAGGTTATTTATAAAGACACTCCCATCAAGGTGAGGCATGTTCTCTCTAAAAATCTAATTAATAATAGCAATCAACATATAATACATTATAATTATGATTTGATAAAAATGTATTAAACACACTGTTTATTTATATTCTCAGTTCCAGTATGAGGATAAGCTGTCTGTAGCTTTAGAGATTGCTATGGCTGTTGAGTACATACATGGAAAATGGATCATCCACCAAGATCTGAAGCCAGCAAACATAATGGTGAGTATCATGTTTCATATGGGGTCGAATTAAATCATAAGAATCTTACTATAGGCTTAATAATGTTCAAAGCGTCATTTTCATACTCAAGCATTTCAGATTGAGAGCCCACCCGGTGCCAAATGCAACACTTTTACACCTAATGTAGTGATGAATGTTTTGCCATGCACTCCACTTTGTCAATTAAAGAAATAGGTGTGGTCTAGCGCATGATTCTAACACCGCTATCTTACACCCTCTAAACATTACTACTTCATTGATGAAGAAAATGTATATAGTGAAAGGTGCATATAAAGTTCAGCTGAAGACGTACTGTCATGAGGTGTACTGTAAGCAGTGTTGGAAAGGTTACTTTAGAAATTTAATGTGTTACAGTTACAGGTTACCCTGTTCAAAATGTAATGGTAGTGTAACTATTTGAATTACTTTATCTGAGTAACGTAACTAATTACTTTTTGATTACTTTTTAAATTATATATAGTCCCCAAATCCATGCGAAGATTTCGGCCTTGGTCTCCAGGCTGCCAAGCAGTTCTGTACAAGCGCACAAGGCAGCATGGGCATTCCCAGGCTATATTGAGCCCCTTTTAATACATGCATTACATTTTTAATGAGGATAATATAATGATAATCACCACATTTCAAGCCAAATTTTACTGTAAAATCAATCTGAGTTGACATACAGATAGGTCACAGCCTTTTTTCCCTTTATCATAACACGTTTACAGGCAGGCATGTAGGCCTACGCTGATGGCGCTGTAGACATGTTAGAGCCTATCAGAAGGTCACGAATCAAACTATGGCTGTGGAGGGAAACAGTTCTTTTTGCATACAATATTCTCTGCAAGGTTTTGCTGACAATATTGAGATGTAATTCAAATTGTAATTTTTAAAAATGTTAAATGTACCTGTAATTGAATTACACATGTTTCTCCAGTAACTGTAATATATTACTGTTACATTTATTTTGTAATTAAATTTCGTAACTCAATTACATGTAATGCGTTACTCCCCAACACTGACTGTAAGCACAGGTCCTACACAGCACAAATCGCGTGCAAGCATTCCTTCAAATGTGATCAAAATAGACGCTGTTTGGTGTGGTGCGGCTAGCTGTTCTGATCAGACATTTCCACTCACTAAAATACATCCCTTAATGTCATTCACAAAGTACTGGTAATTTTCAGAGTTGACCTTCAGAGTTGACCTGTCTCAATGTGGGTTTTCCTTTGTTCATTGTTGTTTTAAGATTTCAGAAGGTGACAGAAAGGCCTATCTCACTGACTGGGGCTTGGCGAACTGCAAAGAAACCATATCAATGACAGCAGGAAGTGGTAAAACAGCGGATTACTATGGCCCAATGGGAGGGACCCCTCCCTACATGGCCCCAGAGTGCCTAGTAGAGTGTGAGGACTGCAGCACCATGTCAGACATGTGGTCTCTTGGCATCACTCTTCTGGAGATGTTCACAGACTTGAGACCTTGGCCAAGCAATGACCCGAAAAAAATACGAAAGCTTCTTTATGATCGCCAGAGTCCTCATGCTCTGGCTAAACTACAGCCTGCTCTTGGTAACATTTTGAAACCACTGCTAAAATATGAACCCAGGTCTCGCATGAATGCCAAAGATCTGGTGGAATTGCTGAAATCAAAAGTTGATGTCAACAAAAGAAAAAAATGAAAAGGTAAGACAACAGCACTGTCATCATCTGTTTAGCTCGCCTCTGGCCCGCCTATATTAAAGGTGGGGTAGGAGATCTTTGGAGCATGCTCTCTGGAGCATTTTTTTAACATATTGCTTGAAATACTCTTCACACCCCCATTGCAACCAATTAATTAAACGTTTTGACACAAAAATGAAAAGTTTTAGTGGCCTCTAGAACGAACAATCCAGGAAAAACACTATCCAATCATACTGAATGGACGGTTAACGATGATTGGATTCTGATGCATCTATCAAACTGCAATCTGCTCCTCCCTCACACTCGTGAACAAGCATTGTACGTTCTCTGGAGGCGTGGCTTCGAGGGAAAGTCTGAAGAAAGGGATTGGGACTTTTGACCTGTGTATTTTCAAATATTGCAGCTTTGCTGAAATGGTTATCCAGGATCTTCTACCCTACTTTTAAATAAACCAATGTGATTGGTTCATGTTGGCTCCATTCCAAGGACATGTACAGTATAATGAACATCATTACTGATTGCCAGAGTAACTCAGTGAGCAAATTCAAATTGTGCTCTCTCAATAACTCTGGATTTCCAGGATAGTTATCATAATTGATGAAGTGAATGTTTAAATGGTACAGTAAATGTAAAACAGATGTCTTGTTCAAATAACGAGTAATTACAGTACAAGAGTTTATCAAAATTGCATTCCTCCAAATGTTGGTTAAGTGTATGCAGCACTGTGAGAAATGACACTCTTTGTACAGTACTGTAAATTCCAAATGTGATAACACAAAAGTTAAAATAGTTATTTGCTCTATTTTTAAGTGCTTTGTATGACATGATGACCTTTATCCTGGCAGAGATATGTAAATAATAGCATAGTGATTATCATAATAAGATATCCTTGCATTGTAATCCTTGCATTATTTTTCCAGCAAATCTTATAGTCTCATTAAACCTTTTAAAAAACTCCAACGCGTTTCGGCCAAGTAGCCTTCATCAGGGAGTCAAACCAAACAATAAAGGCTTTTTAACTTTTGCTACATGAGAGTGCCTTGGACTTCCTCTGTTTTTTCCAATTGAATTTTTTCCCTTCCAAAGAGCACCTCAAACAAACTTTTTCTGAGTCCAAGAAGTGCTCCTAGACAAACGTTTTCTAAATGTTATAGTCTATAAATTAAATTTGCCACTGGAATTCTGATGGATTTTTAATAAAGAACAAGCTAAAAAAAAAAGTCCTTGTTTTTTTTATGACCTTCAGAGCAGTTTTGTCCATTGTTTTTTTCTGGCAGCTAAACGTTTTCACTAGCTCACATTCCGAAATTTGCATAAAGACATGAACGCTTGCTCTGCAGCATTGTGCCAAAGTCGACTGCACAGGCAGGAGTCCGGTAGGATTCTGCCATGCACCTGTGCTACAGAACCCCCACCCCATCACACAGGTACCTGTGCAGCTCTCCGAATGGATCCTGTGGTACTGATATAGTACATATTCAGCTGCTACTGGATTTCATCAACACGTAAGGACGGTTAATGATTTAATCAATACTGTATTGTAAATGTAAAGGACGGCTGATGGTTTAATCAGCACTGTATTATAAATGTAAAGTACAGTTAATGATTTAATTTAATCAATACTGTATCGTAAATGTAAAGGACGGTTAATGATTTAATCAACACTGTATTGTAAATGTAAAGGACAGCTAATGATTTAATCAACACTGTATTGTAAATGTAAAGGACGTTTAATGATTTAATCAATACTGTATTGTAAATGTAGAGGATGGTTAATGATTTAATTTAATCAACACTGTATTGTAAATGTAAAGTACAGTTAATGATTTAATTAAATCAATACTGTATTGTAAATGTAAAGGACGGCTGATGGTTTAATCAGCACTGTATTGTAAATGTAAAGATTTAATTTAATCAACACTGTATCGTAAATGTAAAGGACAGCTAATGATTTCATCAACACTTGTAAATGTAAAGGACGTTTAATGATTTAATCAATACTGTATTGTAAATGTAAAGGACGGCTGATGGTTTAATCAGCACTGTATTATAAATGTAAAGTACAGTTAATGATTTAATTTAATCAACACTGTATCGTAAATGTAAAGGACAGCTAATGATTTCATCAACACTTGTAAATGTAATGGACGGTTAATGATTTAATCAACACTATTGTAAATGTAAAGGACGGTTAAAGAGGAACTATGCAGGATTGGCGATTTCATGGTTTCGGTTTCGTTGTTCGTTTTCGCTCGTTTTATGCTTGCATTTTCACTGCAGAGCTTCCCCGACAGCTTTAGCGTGTATATTTATACATGTATAGGCTATATTTAAATATATAAATTGCAAGCGTGGTTCTTCGTCTCAGACTTCCAGATGTAAACAAAGAGCGATCGTCTCCTGCAGAAAGTTGCATAGGGTCTCTTTAATGATTTAATCAACACTATTGTAAATGTAAAGGATAGCTAATGTTGTTAATGCTAATCCAAATGGCACCCTGAGATTTCATTTTTTTAACAAAGTGTCTGATGTATGAAATAGAGTGTAGCATGCAGGATTAAGTGTGATGCATAAAGGAGTAAGTGCGTTGCAGAATTGCCAGTAGCAGCACTTTTGTTTAAGGTATGGGTACATGTGTTTGAGGTAAGATAACAAACGCGAAAGTTGTTCAAGTGTTCAAGCAACGGGCAAAAACTGTAAACGCTGTTTCATCTATTGAGAAGAGACAGTGCGTCATTTCACTCACTTATTTTACTCAACCGCCTGATGAGACCGAAAATACAGAACAAGAGCGGAGTAAAATGAATGTCACGCTATCCTGCAAAATATTCTGCAATTAATATTGTCCAGGCTAGTCTGAAATTTACAGTATAGCTGCCATTGACCTCCATTCAAAAATTACAAAATCAAAAACAAACTTTGAAATTGTGCTCAAAGTAACATTGTGACAGCACCCATGCATTTCACTTCAGTAGTAAACTACATTGTGGTAAAAGATAGCAAGTTTAACAGACATTAGTCAAAGCAATGTGGAGAAATCTTATGAAAACTGTCACCCCCTAGACTCTGCCCATTGCTCACATTTAGATACAGTGGGTACGGGTTGAGAATGCACCTTCTCCCGCGGGACTCCCGAAGAGATCCCGCAGGCCGTCAAGCCGATTTTTTGGCAATGTAGGCAATGTACCCAAACAACCACCAGGTGGCAGAAAGTTTCATCCCGCATTTCAAAATGATGAAGACCGCATATCCGTCAATAGTCGACTCCTTAATCTCATTTAATCATTACAATGAAGGTGATGACTGGCGAAATTATTCAAACGACGTTTCAATGAACCATTGTTGAAATGAATGAAAGTGGTTATAGAAAATCGCCTACAGCCTAACGCCGACACAGCTGATTCTTTGATTGATTCTAAGCTGTTTTGATGTAGGGGATGGGTAAACTGGCGCGCTACAAACATGTTACCAATCAAATGTAATATTAGTAGGACTAGCCTACTTAGACACTTTAGTCATAGGCAATGTTGCCATGTTAATTTGGGCTAGAAGTGCTTGGTTGTGGTGGCGCTCCTGTCCGCTGCTTCTCCCGAATTGTGTGGCAAATTTGTCAGCAATCAGCTTAAATGTCAAATCATATTTATTTCTCTTTGTCGCCATGGTATTGGGGGAAACGCGGAGAAACGAGACGGTCAGTCCTCGTATTTTTTCTTCGCGTTTCGTTATAAGAAATATATAGCCTAGGTAGCCTAATAGTTAGTCTTCTTCCGTATTGAACAGACGCCCTTTGTTCCGTATTTTAAGGAACTACTCAATGCACACACAATACAATGAAAAACACACAAAGAAATCGCTAAACATATAGCCTACAACCAAATGACACTTTAATGCAGCGTTTCTCAAACTATGGGCCGCGAAACGTGGAGACTGCTGCTGGTCCGCGAGACATGGAGTGAAATTAGGTCCGGTGATCTGATAATTTGCTGCGCAATTGACCAAGCAACCGCGGACCGACAGAAAAAGAAAGCAAACGTTGCTGCTATCGGGAAGAAATGCTTGCTAATTTGATGTGTTTAAACATAGAGCCATACAATTAGGTGTGTCTGTTATTATGATAATTTTCGAGCATAACTGCTTGTCCATAGCTCAGTGACAGGTGTTAATAGCCTTGCCATAAGCACTGCTGTGGAATGCAGGTGCTTCTTTTATTATGCGGTTAGAGCATAAGCGCTTACTCATATAGACTATAACTCAGGGACAGGTGCAAAACCACCAACTGGGATGGATCGAAGGGCAAGCAAGCACTGCCACACAACGTGAAGGCCTTTGTGTTGTCAACACTTAACAGAAAGTTTCCTTCGATGGGGAGAAGTGGCCGCAAGGACTGCATCGATAAGATCAACGAATACAGTAATGTTTTACAACCCAGCTGGTATCCGCTGTTCATTCCGACATATCCCCACTCGGCGGTAGGCCTAGGCCTATTTAACTTTTTTTTTTTCAAACAACGTGCCATTGCGACATGAGGTCATTAATAGGCTATTAATGTCATAACTATTAGGCTATCATTAGGCTTACTATGCATGGCTGTAAGCAGCTATGAGGCCACTGAGATCTGGACCTCATCGGTTTTGTGAAAGCCGATTGGAAATACATAAGTTTAGAGCGAACGTTTCAACTAGCCTATGTTTGCCATGGTAGACAAAAACACTCAAATAAAACAATAGCCTAAAAAATAACTGCATGCGTAATGGACACGGCTCTATATCCTAAATAATTTTCGAGGTTCGCCATTTGGTAATATGACCTATCCTTACTGACAATAATTTAGATTGAGCACAACTAAAGTTGCACGAAGGCAAAATACAGTCCTAAAAACCTATTCTATATAGCCTGGCCAATATTGTAGATGTGCAAAAGCAGCATTTGCGTGCGTGCTTGCCGGTGAGGTGTAGCCTACAAAAATGAGCATAACATCTGATTATTAAAGTATGGCTATAGGATATAGGCTAGAGAAGAGTTGGTTTAAAATTCAAGTGTAGTAAAAAAGTTTGTGCACATCCCCGGTCAAGGTGCAGAACAAGAGTAGGCTAAATCATACAAAAATGGAAAAAGGTTCGCACACTTGAAATCCTTCTTTTTTGATTTGATTTTATTTTCGTGTGGTCTTCTTCAGATTAAAATTCAAGTACGTGCGCTATTTAACCCCTCGAGACCGACTGCAGTCTGCTGACACAGCCAGACGACTCTCCCAACCCATTCATTCGTTTTGGCCGATATAACCCATTCATTCGTTTTGTGCGTATATAGATTCCTGCATGCTGCATTACCGTGACCCTTAGCCTACCTTGTGGATGATTTTTTCTCATTGGAATACAGCAGGGCAGAATGCCTTTTATCTAACAAACGCAAAAGCTGAGATTGTTGGAAGGACTAGGCTACTCAACAAACTTGTTTTTCGTTTCTGGGAGATCTCGTTATCGTTTTGGATTGTCGGATTTTTATACTTATTGTTTGGACTTATGGACAATGAACTTTGAGGGGTGGTTGTTAGTGCTTTACAAAGCTTTGTGTTAATAAGTGTCGGTCCTCCTATCCTTCAGCTCACTGCGCGATGCAGTTGCGTATAGTGGCCACGAAGTCATTAACTGTTTACGACACAATACATGATATTTGTGTTTGTCGTTTCTTAGATTTAATGCATGTTTCACATGTAAACAGGCCTTCAGTCCGTTAACTTAAGGCCTTCTTTTGCATGGGGTTGCTCGCATCCGCCCGTAACCTAGACTATTATGTGCGTGGCTGCATAGCCTACTCTTGATTATAATAAGAGGCAAATTGTTACAGGACAACTTAAACTGACTTCCCCAATGCTTCCCCGCAGCACATTACATTTTAATATAGGCTAATATAGGATGAACAAAGTCTATGCTATATTAAATCCAGTAGCCTAATAATTCTATGTGCCACGTCCGATTTCGCAAGTGATGTAGTAGGCTACGTTTAAACATCGACAAACGTCTGTGAGACTACCCATTTCATGAAGAGCAATTGTCTTGTGCGATCATTCCCCCTCCCCCACACTTGTCTAACCAGTTCACTAGACATTATAGCCTAGGCATTGAGGAAGATTGCCTCCCTCCCCCCTCTCTCTCGACAGACACCCGACAGGGCTCGGGATCATGACATCAAAACTTCGCGGGCACAGCCACATTGGCAGCTTCACTCCTTAGTTTACTATGGATTACTATGGATTTACTCCCGCCTTTTAGTGTGTTCCTGTTACTTAGTTTTTGCCTTCTTGGTAGTATGTTGCTGTGTAGTGGGGTGTAACAGTGCAACCCACGATCGCAAGAGGAAAAGAATAAATCGCTACTATATTTCTGCTTCTTGTCTTGTGCATCTGAATGAATGGATATTACGTTCAGTGCGCTACCAAATGGCGGCGACATTCCTAGAATGCAAGGCGTGTGCCCGAGCCCTATGTAAATGTAAAAATGTGTGTGTGTGTGTGTGTGTGTGCGTGCGCTGAACCACGAATTCACATATTAACTTTTCTTTTCAGCAGACATCGCAATCATAAAAAAATCGCAAAACTTTTTAATAAAATAATGCCCCTTGTCTTAATGGGTTCCGGAGGTGCGTAGAGTAAGTTTTGAACCCCGGTCGCTGACGTATGATTAAGATGCTTCAACCAGTTACGCCACAGTTCAAGTGTCAATCTCTTCGCACTTAGCCAAGAAATATAAAGGATTCAGTCAGTCATGTTCATTTACTCGCGGCATGCACTTGAAACGCCGATCAAAAGTTCTGACATGTTAAACTGACGTTAGTCATTAGGCTAATTCACCACATGATAAAATGCTGTTATATTGACGCACAGTAGCCCACGGTAGTCTATGTCTATCTCTGAATCAACATGAACATGCATAACGAGATCCATATATTCTAAGTTGCTAGAAACTTCTTTTGCGGAGCTAGGCCTAGGCCTACTAGTCGATGGTTACAATGAATCACCCTCACCGCCCTATCGCATATCTGACCATCTATTGTTACAATGTTACAAAATGCGTGATCTTCTCCATGCATGTAGCCTACGGTTATAAGTAAAGTGACATGATAGGCATGTAGGCATATTAAAGATATGTCTGTAAAATACATTTTATTTTCAGTTGTCAAAAGTGGTGGGGACAAAATCTGTGATAAAGTGCTGGGTAAGCTACCCAGCGTCGCCGGTTAAAATGAACATGCCTCCGTTTTAAAATAGCCTATAGGCCTACACATTTCTAAGTATTCCTAGCATAAATGTAGTCTAAATGTCCATCTTGTCCATCTCTTTCGTCTTCGCCTTGACAATAATAGCCTATTCACGGAAATGCGGTCTTGTAACCGTAATTAATTAATGAATTAATCTAAGGTTGCCTATATCGAGTCTTTCAGGTTGAATTGAAGGCTTCTAAAACCATTTTTATTAATTTCAACAATGGTTTATTGAAACGTCGTTTGATTATAATTTCGCCAGTCATCACCTTCATTTTAATGATTAAATGAGACGGATTAAATGAGACGGATATGCGGAGCATTTCTCTCCCTCTCCATTGACCAAAACGTTGCTCTGGCATCTCTGCTGGACTGACTGAGTTATAGGCTACGTCGAGTGAGAGAGCCAGCTGTGAGGTACGCTGTAAAACATTCGAAAACTCTGAAACTGCAATCTGACATGCCGAGCGTGATGTCTCTTTTCTCCGCTTGTCACCAGCGCGGTGTCTTCGGGTTTTTCCGTGTTTTCCGGTATGAGCCGAACCTTCATTTTAATAAGGCGGTCTTATGTTGCCCCCTTGCGGTTGCAGTTTTAATTAAAGTCCCGATGCTTCGGGAGTCCCGATGTGCGGGAAAGAAAGGAGCATTCTCAACCCGTACCATCTGTAGATAGATAGATAGATAGATAGATAGATAGATACTTTATTGATCCCTAAGGGGAAATTCAAGGGAAATTTATGGTCATCTAATGTCCAACGTCAAAGTAATGGCATTCAAAAATGTACCTTAATGATACACCACAATTCATAAAGGAATAAAGTTTTAAAAGAAAAACACAATTAATTGGCAAGGAAGTATAAGATTATTTGAGGGCCCTTCTTTTTTAATTAAATACTTAATGGCCACCAGATGGCGGTATAGCACTGCCCTTCAGGCCTTATGTGGCAAGACGTTGCTTATTGCTCTGGGCCAGCTGGAGACCCCTGTGATGTTCTCTCACTCATCATCATGTGTGGTGTGTGTTCATGTGTGTGTGTGTGTGTGTGTGTGTGTGTGTGTGTGTGTGTGAGTGTGTGCGCGCCCCTGTGTGCCCTTCAGGCCTTATGTGGCCTAAGACGTTGCTCATTGCTCTGGAGACCCCTGTGATGTTCTCTCACTCCATCATGCCGGCCTGTCTGCCCAGAGCTGGACACGTCCTTGTCCTGCTACATGACCCGTGGAGTGAGTCTCACACATGCACACATGCCACCACCATTGTACATGAATTTGTGTGTGTGTGCAGCCAGAGGTCCCATCTCACTCTGTGTGTGTCTGTGTGCGTCTGTGTGCGTCTGTGTGTGTGTGTGTGTGTGTGTGTGTGTGTGTGTGTCTCTGTGTGTGTGTGTGTGCGTGCGTGCGTGCGTGCGTACACACACAAACACACACATGGATACATGCACACACATACATACTGTACACACACACACACACACACACACACACAAACACACACACACACGTGCGCATACACACACACACACACACACACATACATACACATAGGCATACACACACACACACACACACACACAGACACACATACGCACAGTACTTCCTCTGTCATACACTCACAGATACATATCCCTCTATGGTACGGTGTTGCCTGTAGGCAACATAGCCTATTTTGCCTTGTTGTAATAAAATGAGGCATCCCTTAAATAAGTTAATACCACTTTAAGAACTGGACAACTCAATACTAACCAATGGAAATGCAAAATAATGGTCACATGACTCACAGGCTGCTAGTTTGACACTTCTTTCAGCACATGCACACGTTTGGCTGGGTGTCATATTTTCACGCTAGAAAAGTGTGAATTTCACTAATTTCCCTCAAGTTTGCATCCTTCAAAAAAATGTACAGCCTTCATTGACAAGCATAGATGTATTTTCAATCATTTTTTTGTATATAAAATAATGTACTGTATATTTTAGAAAATAGCAAAAATCTGTATGTTGCCCACAGGCAACATTGTACCGTAATGGAATCACAGTAGGCCATACTTTATATCATTTAGGGGTTGGAGGGTGTTTTTTACTCATTGTAATGCTTTTTTCTACTTGCAATTTCAATAAATAGTCATTTAAAATAATATACATGATGATTTTAACATATTTTAGTTTGATTATGATAGTGTTCCACAGTGGTACAATGTTGCCTGTGGGCAACGGGTGAAAATTATATGATACTTTTTTGCAAGAAATAGATCATATTATGGTGTAAAAACTACATAATTCTGCTTTCTATGTCTCTGGCTATATAAAAATATGTTCTAAACACATATGCCATATTCTTTTGTATAAGAAAACATACATAGTTTAATGTTTTCCATTCCATTTCCATCCTACAGGCAACATTTTTATAAAAAACAAAATAAAAAATATATTTTTTAAAATCTTCATTAATTTTGTTAAAGTGACTATTTCTAAGCAGGAAAAACATTACAAAAAAAAATCTTGCCCCCTCAGATCATAATGCGTACCATATAGACACAAATACACACACACACACACACACATTCACAGATATATGACTACTGTTATGAACTGTGACTACTGGTATGCCTACTGTTTTTACTATTACCACTACAGATGTGTTGTGTCATTACCCACACACACACATGTTATGATAACCATACGCATGTCTCTATTTCAGGTGATGGCCAAGAGCTAAACAATCATCCAGATTGGATCATCTCATTGTTTATAGATCTACATGTAGAAATAAAGAAATAAATTCAGTTTTGCTTGCAGTCTGTGTCTTCTCTTATGTGTAACACAACTTCATAAAATCATTACATGTATTATTGATCAAGTATCCATGATATCAAAACCACTCTTTCTGTGTGTGTCAGTTGGAGGTTGAATCAAAGACATCAAGAAAGCATTCAGTGCATCTGTGTATTAGTTGTTGTTGACTTTTATCAGACCCCTTGTGAGTCATTTCCTTGTTCCTGGTCATGTGATCATCTTCCCCTTGTGCCCCATAATATAGCATACTGTAATATATGGCCTTTGTAGGACTGGATAGAAGATCTAAATCAATGGGCTCATTCAAAATGTTAGATAGATGTCCAAAACTATCCTAGAGGAGATAATTGGAACATTTTAAATGTATATACTGGAGATATGTTAAATTCCTAGTGAATGTTAGAACATTTATGAAAATGGTAGCCTGGCTAGTGCCTACCACTTGTCAAATGAGAAGTAGTCTGGCAACCAGACGTTCATTTTCTCGTATTTGAAAAAAATACCCAGATCCGTTCATTGGGCGCCACAGATGTCTATCAAATGTATCTGTGCATAGCTCATCATGGTCTTGCTTTCCCCCCTGTTCTGTGATTGGTCCCCTATCTCAGTCAAAAATTAGGGCCGTAGTTTCCAGACTGCCTTAGCAGCGTGAATGAAATCACCGCGCAAGGCAGGATGGGAACCCCCAGGCTAGAAAAATGGAGTACTGTGTGATGACAATGGGAGGAGCATGGCACTCGTGTACACACACACACATGCACACACAATCCAACGCAGGACAGTATTTATAGCCAACCGCCTGCATAAAAGTTTGCGCTATACACACAAATCATTAATCACAATCTTTTTCTGCACATATTTTAAGGTTTCAATGTTCGCAATGTTTTAGGATGAATTCTACAAGGACTTTTAGAAATGAGGGCCCTCAATGTTACACACTTGAACTTGTCCAAAATCTGCAGGTAGGCCTACAGGTGTCTGTAGCACTGTCTGGGATCCTGTACTGAGACAACACCCAAATGCCTGCAGGTACAGTACAATGTTCAGGATCATAAAAACTGCAGTTGTAAATGAGCTCAACAAGAAGCCTCTGATGTCTTATCTGTAGCATACTGGATTAAAGATTGAATCCTACGCCTGCAGAAACCTGTCAGTGTAGACGCTACAGGTCATGTGCTTACGTACAGTAAAGGTTTCAAGTCCACTTTGACTTACTGTTGTTGGAGGAGCCACACAAAATGGTGCAGCCATCATCGTAAGTTATTTAATTCTGTTGTTTTATGTTAAATTTAACAATAATATTCACTATATAGTTGTGTACTGTTTCTATTTCAATATCTGTTGGGCACCTAGGTTCTGTTGATAACACTGCGTTCATTTAAATATGAATCCGTATGCCCCAACCTGTCCCCTGGGTGGTAGAGCCTCATGATTTCCTTTCCTCTAAACTGTGGGATCATTTCACATGGGCCTATTGTGATTAAGATTACGTTTGAGAAATGTTGTAATCTCTTGATTAAGATTTCTATGGTCTATGTATATTAAAGTATAAGTATATATACTTTTTTGATCCTGTGAGGGAAATTTGGTCGCTGCATTTATCACAGTTTGTGAATTAGTGAACACGCACAGCACACAGTGAATACACAGTAAGGTAAAGCACACACTAACCCATACAGCGGTGCTCGGGGAGCAGTGAGGGGTTAGGTGCCTTGCTCAAGGGCACTTCAGCCCTGGACTGGTAGGGAATAGAACTGGCAATCCTCCGGTTTCAAGCTTGAAGCCCTAACCAGTAGGCCACGGCTGCTATTATGGCTGGAATCGTCCAAATCTGAATCTGGCCTACTGGCCCTAGTGGATTAATCTGCACTGGCTGGTTTCATGCCTTGGCCATATACCCAGCTAACAATTTCTGGTTAGGAGAACGTTTTTAGAACGTTTTTTTCTTGGTTAGGGGAACGTTGCCTGAAAGTTGCGAAAGTTGCCCCATGGTTGGGGGGCGCTGTGGCGCAGCAGGCTACAGCGCTCGTACCATTTACGGGTCCGAGTGCCCACGGGGACCCAGGTTCGAATCCGGCCTGCGGTCATGTCCCGATCCCACCCCATCTCTCTCTCCCACTTGCTTCCTGTCTACCACTTCACTGTCCTGTACTAATAAAGGCAAAAAGCCAAAAAATATACTTTAAAAAAAAAAAAAAAAAAAGTTGCCCCATGGTTCCCCAGGAAAGTTTTCCTGACGAAAATACAACGTTTTTTTCTGGTTATTTATTTTGGTTAGCAGAACGTTCTCCTACCCTTTAGGGAACGTTACAATATTGTTGCATTAACGTTCCCCTAACCTCCCAGCAACAAAGTTTAAAGGGGAAAAAAATATGAAGATTTCTTGTGACATCCAGACATAGTTCCCCTGTACACTTGCCGTCTGCGACGATAGGCTATGAGCAACCTGGGAGTTCGAACGTCTCTGATGAATAAGGCGATGACAATTTACTACACGTATGCTATATAGTTTCACCTACCGTTGACTGCTTGCTGAACTGCGACGATTACGGCCTGTTATTTACACTTTTTGCCCGTTGCTTGAACACTATAGACCCATGCTTAGACTAAAGTAACACAACTTTAAGTTTTGTTGCCATATCTCAAACACCTATACCTATACCTTAAACAAAAGTGCTGCTTTGCACTTTAGTTGCAATTCTGCAAAACACTTACTCCTTTATGCAACACACTTGGTCCTGCATACTACTCTCTATGTCATACATAGACACTTCGGTCAAAAATGAAATCTCAGAGTACCATTTGTTAAACACATGTATCCAAAACACAAAACACATTGGGTAATTGCAACCACTCAAATACACACCTGAACGCACTTACTTGCAAAACTGAACACCAATCAGCCATCTACAAAAAGCCCATTTGTTTAGCCATTGGAAATGGTGATGTGAATGGTATATTTCCCAGTGTTGTGTCATTGTTTCCTTGTGTGTAGAGTTTTGGCACAATGAGTGAAGTTTTTCTAAATGTATTCAAGCAAATATGTTTTATATAAAGTAGACTAGTGTATTCCTCCTGATTTGCAAGTGTATGCATATGATGCAAGTGTGTTTCATTTTGTCACCAGAGTTACATTTCGACAAAGGATTGTTGGGTTTTGATTGCAGAGTTTAGGTACTGATAGAAGAGTTTCAATTTGACATACATGTGAAAGGTTTATTTCCTAGTGTTGTGTTATGTTCACTAGTGTGTAGAGTTTTGGTACGGTAACCGAAGTTTTGCCAAATGTGTTCAAGCAACGGGCAAAAACTGTAACATATGTTTCAGCTAACTATTTAAATGCGGATTAGGTCTAATACTTTCTTGTCTACGGTGTCTTTTTCCCTATAATATACGATTAGTCAGATCAAAACATCAGCAGAGCAGGCGCTAGCCTAACACATTGTTTCAAAATTCAAAACTGGCTGCTTTTATTGCATCGTATTCCATTAAAAGTCCTCGGTTCAGAATTATGATGGATTTTGGTTTAATTTGTTTTAAATTGGGACTGGGAATTGTGGGATAGGCTGAGTGAACAACAACACAGTAAACATAGGCTATAACTTGGACTACGTGTTAATATAAAATAATTCTCCCCCGGGAACATTGTGCTGTTTAAGATGCAGTCTCAACGTTTGAGAAAGAATTCGTTGGAGTCCTCATAATCATATTTTCATAAAAAATAAAGCCTTAAAAACATGAATGCATTTCAGGTGCCACTCTAATCGATAATGGATTAATCCAACACTATTAGTCAGATTTGCAGTTACAGATTTGAACACTATAGACCCATGCTTAGACTAAAGTAACACAACTTTAAGTTTTGTTGCCATATCTCAAACACCTATACCTATGCCTTGAACAAAAGTGCTGCTTTGCACTCTAGTTGCAATTCTGCAACACACTTACTCCTTTATGCAACACACTTGGTCCTGCATACTACTCTCTATGTCATACATAAGACTCTTCGTTCAAAAATGAAATCTCAGAGTACCATTTGTTAAACACATGTATCCAGAGTACAAAACACATCGGGTAATTGCAACCACTCAAATACACACCTGAACGCACTTACTTGCAAAACTGAACACCAATCAGCCATCTACAAAAAGCCCATTCGTTTAGCCATTGGAAATGGTGATTTGAATGGTATATTTCCCAGTGTTGTGTCATTGTTTCCTTGTGTGTAGAGTTTTGGCACAATGAGTGAAGTTTTTCTAAATGTATTCAAGCAAATATGTTTTATATAAAGTAGACTAGTGTATTCCTCCTGATTTGCAAGTGCAAGGGCGTAACTTTGGGTCTACCATTGGGGGGGTTAAACTTGCGGCATATTTTTTATCAATTTATTTATTTATTGAATAATTTTCTTGTGCAAAAGGTAACATGCTAATTTGCCGTTCCTTTGTTAGAAATACACCATGATTTTCATATTTTAAGGTATGAAAAACTCTTTAGTGTTGCTTTAACAGTAAATTCCTTCATAACTGAAATGCAAGGTTCTGGTTCATAAATCAGCAATTTCCATGGCCATGTCACATCCTTAACATTTTATAGAAAAAGTTTATGATACACATTAAGTGTTGATGCGACAATGCCCAAAGTGTCTGCAAATTGGAGTTATATCAATGTATCTTTTGTGTTACGTTTACCACAGTAAAACTTACTAATCAGGTGATAACTATCATGTGCATACTTTGTAAAATAGCCTCATTAAAGGGCCTCTTGCGTCAGGAGACGGGTCAATGTCCAGGCTAAGGGAGATTATTATGGTTATGATTATGGTTATGGTAGCCGCTTTTGTCCAAAGCGAGTCATATCATCATAGCGCTAATCTTTAAAGGGATTCGCCGGTTTTGCTTTTCGTTTTCACTCGTTTATGCTTGGAGGTTTCTCTGCAGAGCTTCCCCTACAGCTTTAGACTGTATATTTTACAACACTCTTCAATTAGTCAGTAGCCACGTTTACATGGACAGTTTTTTGTCATTCCGATTAAACTATTCCGATTGAACATTTTTGTGCCGTCTGTTTACATGGGCTACATTCTATTCCGATCAGACGTCTGTAATCTTTGATCGGAATAGCCGTTGTTTGCTACTTTTCATTGGGAATATATTACGGTCAATCCGAATGACCGTATACATGAGCGTTCATTCGGAATAGGAATGGACTACGTGTAGATAGACCAGCTATTCTGTTTCAGTTCCTTTGCAAATCCTCATTCTCAAAGCCAGGCACATGTAAAATACAAATTCTGCCGCCATCATCTATTTTGGATTTCTTCCTTGCTGAGGAAAACTGTTCATACTCACCATCTTTTGCCTTCTTGTATTTCTTTGGCATTATTTGTAATGATTATTATTGAGAGTGACAATCAATCTACACTTTTAGAAACTTTCCACATCCCTTATTTTTCAACATCAAACTTAGCCTGGCAAGCCAAACTATACATTAAATGTGTAGTCTGGAGAGGACCATTCACAGAGGTGAAGCCTGTGGGTGGGATGAATTGTTGTCTTTAGGCGCGTTCAAGTTCAACTCCAACTGACCTCTTGCAGCAGCGAGATCTGCCAGTGACAGTAGGGATGGGGATACAAACGCTGCTATGAAGTTGGACACTTTCTACTTCCCGTAGTCTAGACTAGACCACATGACAAAACAGGCCCTTGTGGACATGAAGAAGCATCTAAATGCCCGCGCATACGTCAAGGATGTAAAAGCCAATTAGGGCAAAGTCCCGACGTCATGAAGGCAGGGTCTAGGCCGGTCTAGGCTCAGCAGTACCTGGAGAGGAACTGCGCTGCTGCGCAGCAAAAGCCTTGCTCCCGCGATAAGTTAAGGCCATGTGATATCGACTGCAGAGTAGTTAACACGCCCATCTAGACCATTGTGGACAGATTTTTAACCACGTGCATCATGTGCTGCGCAGTTCTCTTGTTCTGCTATCTCGCTGTCGCGCAGCTCTGTCGCCACCGTGCTAAATGAATTGGCAGAATAATGTAAAGGGTGTGGCTTAGAATTTTATAGTTTGTGTTCAGAACCAGTGATGATGTGTACCTTAATAGACACCTAGATCATTACAGATAAAAGAGTTGGAATGAAATAAAACTTTTTTCTTAGTTCCCCTGGCCCAATTCCGCCTAATCATTTTTCTACATTTAAGCATTTATTTGTTCCATAAATCCATAAATCATCCAATCATGTCACTATCCATCTCCATTAATACCTCATGTGAATGTGGACCCAAAGACTGGGTCATTTACCTCTACACAATGTATAGTTAAGACATTATGTTGCATCTACCCTATCTTTTTTGCATTTGTGGAAATTCAGGATGACAACCATTTAGCCAGAATAAACATACATGTGACAATATTTCAAGTGGATTTCATTAACTTCTGTTTCATATACATCTTGAAGATTGCAAAAACACAAAAGGTTGAAAAAAAATGTTAATGGGGTGTACAGGGGAGGAGTTTATGCAGTTTATTTTAGGCGAATTTTAGCATTTTTTTGTGTTTACTTGAGCTGTTAAGCATCAGACATGACCTAATCATGGGAATCTTTTTTTTTCTAAATTCCCCATGAAAAGACAAAAATAAAATGGGTTGAATGGTCTCTGTGGGATGTATAGTTCAGGAGTTATGTTGATTTTAAGTTTTCATGTTTTACAGTGAAAAATCCAAGCCCGCCATAATAAATGGCTAAAAAAACCATACATGGGACAATAATTGCCGTTGAGGACAAAAAAATCCATTAACTAGACACCTTAAGGATTACAAAAAACTAGGTTAAAAAAATATATCTTTCGGGTGCATGGGACCCCCCCCCTTCCTAGACAAAGGGGGGTTATATCATGACGTGGATGGACAAAGGGTGAGTTCCATAGAGTGTAATGAAAGGAACAAAGATCCAGGTCAAGATGAGCAGAAATGAGTTTACTGGGCATCATTTCCAAATTGCTCATATTTCATGTGGATGCCAAAGTTCAAAAGTTCATTTTGTGTATTTTTTGTATATCTAATGCTCTGTACTCTGTACAATACAGTAAAAATATTTATGTGACATAGTTTTGAACAAAAATCCAGCAGGGAGAGTAAATGTCAGGGCAATCTGTCACAGGCCTTTGAGGAAGAATGAGAAGCCACAACTTATGAGTATGGAGAGAAAAAAACATGCTTAACTGTCAGTTCAAGTCAGGTTCTGGGGTATACAGTATGTGGTGATGTCGATGTAGAGTAGAAAAAAAGTCTAGTTACCTGACAAACCTAAATGTAAAATGCATGAAAAGTGGAATTTTCGTCTGGTTTACATCTACATAACTTTCATCGACACTCCAGAAACTGGTTGCTATTGCTCCTGTTATTTGGAGTATAAGTTCAAGAGTTGTACGTTTAAGCCTATATATCCATGGTCAGGTACAAAAGTCAGTGTGAGGTAAGGGCTGATAGTGTAGCTACTCTTTATAGGCTATAGCCTGTTAAACGTTTTACTGACACTGTTATGATAAGCCATTTAAAGAGGAACAATGCAGGATTGGCGATTTCATCTCTGGTTTCGGTTTTGTTTTTTGTTTTCGCTCGTTTAATGCTTGCATATTTCTCTGCAGAGCTTCCCCGACAGCTTTAGCGTGTATATTTATACATATACAGGCTATATATAAATATATAAATTGCAAGCGTGGTTCTTCTTGTTCCATACGCGTCTCTGACTTCCAGATGTAAACAGCAGACGATCGTTCATCAGAAAGTTGCAAGGTTGTAATAGCGAATAGGGACACTAGGGGCGGGAGGAAATGTGACTGTTTTCGATAAAACTGGTCAGTCAAGCAAGTCAAGTTGCATAGGGTCTCTTTAAGAGATCAGTGAGACCAGCTTATCAGCATCCAGTGCCAATTAGTTGTGTACACCCCGACGCCCCTCTCCACCACCTCTGCCAGTATGTAGTAATCTGACTGCCACCCCAACGTCTCTCTCCACCACCTCTGCCATTACAGTATATGGCATAGTAATCTGACTGCCACCCCAATGCCCCTCTCCACCTCTGCCATTATATGGCATAGTAATCTGACTGCCACCCCAATGCCCCTCTCCACCTCTGCCATTATATGGCATAGTAATCTGACTGCCACCCCAATGCCCCTCTCCATCACCTCTGCCATTATATGGCATAGTAATCTGACTGCCACCCCGACGCCTCTCTCCTCTCTCCATCTCTGCCATTATATGGCAAGGAAGATAGAGATAGCCGCTGGGTGATATGGCTGAAAACTGTATCACGATAGAAGTGTTTCGTGGATATCGATCATTATTGATTTTTTTTCTTAACTTTAACCTTAACCTTCCTCTGATTTTAGCCTAATCTCCTCAGTTGTCAATCAAGGCAGACAGAGATAAGAAATGTCAACACAACCATTAAAAACACTCACAACACACACAACATACACTACAATGTAAACAGGACAATACTAAGCAAATCAACAAATCAACATGACTAAAGGAGCAGTAAAATACTATAGATAAAGATGTGCATGAATGTACTGAGGATTGGTACTGTGATCCAGTATGAGGTATGAGGTGTGTGTCAAATTGGTAGTGCAAATAAGTCCAACAGTGCAACAGTGCAAGATTAATTTCTAGTGACCAGCTTTTCATACTGTACAGACTGTGTACACCTTACAGCCAGCAATGTTGTCCACAACAAAGCCTTTGTTCACCATTATTGCCATGTCTGGCAGCTTTGTGATTCCAGAGCACTTGAATATTTCACGATCACTCGTGGATCTGACTACTTCTGGTGGGACCCACAGACGCTGGCTTCCGAGCAGGCAATAAAGAAAGTGTGTCCACGTGGACACAATCCGACTGGCGGCGCTCCGGCGAATACTGAACAGCAGCAGGTGGAGGTTTCTGTTGAAATGTAAAAAAATAAAAAATAAAAATACAAAAGATGTAGTAACTTTGCTTATTATTATAATGGTTTATGATTATTGTTAGGCCTACATACTATTGTTTGGTGAAAGACTCTGCTGCTGCCGGCAGAAGCAGTCTTCTTGGCGCTGGTAATCCTCACCATCTTGCTGTTCATGGCAGGCTCATATTTGGATGTCAAAGCAGTTGGAAAGGTCCAAAGCCATATTGTGTATTTTTTTGTATATCTAATGCTAACTGATATAGTAGATACATAAGATATTGACAGCGCAATAAAAAAACAAAGAACAGAAAACAATGTTAAGGCATTTGTGGAGATGAGGGATGGTTTGGGTATTCTTCCTAAAGCTCACGGTAAACTAGTTGCTCTGATTGGTTAGGTCTGTCCGATTGAGTACAGAGGCCTTGTAACACCACATTATGTAGGCTAATAACACAGCATTATGTGATAATGTAATAAATTTGCACGCAATTATGTAATTATTACCGCATTTCGTAATAATCTGCTGCATTATGTGATGGCGTGCAAATGTATTACTTTATCACATAATGTGGTGTTATTGCATAAAGTGTTACAGGCCTTTCCACTTCTGTATCAGTTCAAACACACCCCATAATTACATCCCAATGGAGCAGCTGACTAGAATTTGAGCATGACAACATCAGGCTAGGAAATAACACCACATAATTAAAAATATAACGTCAATCAAAATGACAGCAGAACAAATACATTTTAAACAGCCATCATAACACATTCATTATTCATTTGTCAGACAGACTAACATCTCAGAGAGGCCATGACGTGAATCTAGGGTGCCACCGAATACTTTCTTTGTATTTTTGCAAGGGACATATAAATGAAGATAATATCTAGCTGACATTTTGATGTAATCTCATCTGCAGTGTCCATGTTTTCATTTTTCAATGGTCACTTTAGGCCAGGGCATCCAGCGTTGCACTAATAAGAAGAGCAGTCAGGTCACTGCAGACCCGCACTCCTATCTCACTATGGTGAACAAAGTGAAACCAAATTCTGGATCCTGATCTGTATCTAGATCATGTACTGTAGGAGGACTGAGATATAGGGACCCTTTACCTTGTCTGAAAGTCTGAGGCAAATTGGACCTGTAAGTTAACATTATGTTCAGCGAAACCTATAGGCCCTTATTTTAGCGATCAGACACCACGTTGTTCAGAAGGGTGGTTCTTAAGTTTCTTAATCATCTGTCATTCCCTTTATGAGCCAGCAGTGCAACATCAAACAGCGCATCTGTGTTTTGACAACCAGCGTATCTGAAGGAATCTTTTGGCAGGATTTCAGTCAATACTTGAAAATACATTAGATTAGATCATTGTGCAGAGTACAAGCTATAAAGATATCATGCATATGCATTCCCTCATGAGAACAGGGCTGCTCTCACTCTCCTTCAGGCAGCAAATATACCTTGAATGTTACCTTATCATGAGCCATAATTTGGTTGGTCGTAGGCGTGTGAGAGAGAGAGAGATAGATAGAAAGATGACTGTACCAGGGCATGTATTTGGTTGTCAAAATATTGTTGCCTATCAATCAATCAACGCTATCAATGTGGCGTAAATGAGGCTAGAGTCTTGGAAAATTGGAATTATGAGAGCCGTTTAGACTCTATGGGCTTAGCCCCGGAAGTTTTCAACGACTAGTGACACCCCTGCCAAATAACACTGGTCAATAATGAAAACAATTTAATCATATTTGATACATCATAGCTTTTTGTGTGGGCTTTAGGCTCCGTTTCGTAAGATACTGTATGTGTACACTAAATTTATTCCTGTTTGTTTTCAGATGTTTTGTGGAATTCAAACAGGATCCGAGTTATCCTGAGCGCAATCACGCGGTAGTCCTTCAGTGGCTTCTACGATTATTATAGGCAGACATGGTGCAATGGAGAATTACAAGATAGTGCTAGTCTGGCACTATATAAACAACACAGACATTTTTGACATTATGCCAAAAAAGGTTGTTTCTTCCCATTCTGCTGCTATTCCTAAAACATTTTTGCATGTTTTTTTTTCTTTTTCTTTTTTAACTTCACATAGCACCTTTACAATGACTTAATGTTTAAGATGTGCAGCTGTTTTAGTTTTCTATTTCTATTTATTCACTATTTATCCACAGTATATAATCAGTCATTTTGGCTAAAAAGGGTCGGCCAAATCATGTAATGTAATGTAATGCAACATATTTCTTTCTCAACGTATTGCTGTTTTAGTCCTTATGATTATATTCAAGATCTCATCATGTGTGTGGTTCCTTTTCAGTGCATCAGTCTTTTCAAATTCTTCTCTGACAGGTCCACAGATTGGGTCAAAAATAGCTGTAAATGTCACAGGAATCATTAACTCAAAACGTCAATGGGTCCAGTACACAAGGTGCATCAGTACATTATGCAAACCCTTGAGCCTCGTCTTGACCTCATAAGAAAGACAAGGTGGGGTCCACCTTTCCCACCTTTAGATCCTTCAGCTGATTGAAAACACTGGGGAATGGAAGTACACAAACACAGAAATCTTCAATCAGACTTAAGCAGACTGTGTCCTTATTGGTACTTTTTTGTATACTTTTTTGTAAAGCATCAGAAAATATTTATGGATTGAACACGGCAGCGGTCACTCATTTTGTCAATGACATTTGTTTTTTTCTTACATTTTCAGTCAACTACACTGTAAATGTGTCATAAGTATTAACAAATTATGTTGACATCGTTGACACAACATTAAAGAAAAAGATACGTTATTAAAACATTATATTCTGAAATGTATATTTATTTTACATAAAAGTACTGTTAGAACCATTTTGACCATGAATAGATTAACTTAATTAACTTTGTCCTATGAATGTCAATAAACCTTTTTTGCTAACCTGAACTTATTCGACTTTTCTCTGCTTTTTACTTCACAAAACCTGAAACTAGTCATTCGTTGATCAAAACCTATGCAAAGGTGAAAAATTGTTCCCCATCTCTGTTTGCAATATAAGATTCACTGACACAAAAAGATGCAGGACGCTGTCACTACATGGCTTGAAAGTCGAAGAACCTTTGACTCCTGCGACTCTTGGACTTATGTGTTGTTTAAAAGTCTCATAATTATCAAAAAATTCTAATCAAATAGAAAAAGACACATTTTATGATGAAAATTTAGTAAGGAGAAATGTCTAAAGACATCTCCCGACACAGTGCACTGATAAACATCCATTGAAGTGCTGTCTTACATTTCACTCTTAAGATTATATAACTTCACACTCAGTAACTGTTTTTGCTCCTTATGTAAAGTCTTCTCTCCCCCTATGGTTATGCAATGTTTTGACAGACACAAAAAAAGCCACATTTCTTCCACAATAAATCTTAATGGGAGGAATAAACACTGAACTCCACCCAACTGGTCATAAAGCATTTGTATGGGGAAACATGGGTACACTGCCAACGATCACTCATTTCGAGTGAGGACTGTCATGTGCAATTGGGGCCCCACTGTCGTCAATGCGTCATCATTGCTGTGTCAGTGGACCTGCCTTTGATATATGCAGGTGTGGTGCACAGGGATGTAGTGCTAAAGCAGTCGTAAAAAAAAAAAAACTCTGTGATCAAGGTGAGGAGGACAGCGCCATGCGGTTTCACTATTTCATAAAAGACATGCAGAACATGTTTGATGATGGTTGTTGTCCAATGTTTATAACGTTGCCAAAGCTCAATGGTCTAAGGGGTTAGGCTGGCAATCACAACATTGCTGGCTCGAGTCCCAGATGATGACTAATGCTGCATATCTTATCTTCAGAGATGTATAGTAACGAAGTAGAACTACTTAAGTACTCTACTTAAGTACTGAAATGCAGTATCTGTACTTTACTGGAGTATTATTTTTTTCTGCTACTTCTACTTTTACTTCACTACATATTTTCGATGAGTATAGTACTTTTACTCCGATCATTTCTTTATGTGCTCCATCGTTACTCGTTACTGGTGTGTCGGTCACGAACAAATCCGTTCCGGATTGCTCACGAAGTCCTAGTCACACTGATGCGTGGCACTGGCACGATCTAGCTTTCCAATGGTATTAAATAGTTGCTGTAATTAAGGGTTCGCGAGAAAATCAAAGTGAAGTTAGGCTACATGAGAAGCATTCATTTGTACAATAAGTCATTCTCGAGTAGCCTAATCCCGTTTTTAAATTGCAACATTTCTTCTTGGTCTCCGACTTCAGTCTGTGTAGCACCCCACAATAACTTCATATGAATTTCAAAATGTTTGAAATACAAACATATGATATGAAGCCACCTTTTCACTGAGTGTGGGGAAGTATGCCTTGTAATGTCTGGTCTCCACTGGTGTGGTGGGGCTCCCATATCAAATCAGTATCAAAATTCTTAACTTATGTTAAAACAATTGTGACACTATAGACTTATCATGATTAGATAGATAGATAGATAGATAGATAGATAGATACATACAGGTAGATGGATGGCTACAGACGATCAATGATTCTGTATTATCGTATTAAAAGTGAGTTGTATTGGTCATAACACCCCTACAAATGACATTGGGAAACCTATACAGTTATATTTATTCACCTTGTTTTACTACTACCACATGTTTGTAGCCTAGTCTAGGGCCTAGGCTATGGCCCCCGTGTGTCTGCCAAGGGGCCTGCACTAAAAGATTTTGCTGATAACTTTTGCACCCATCTCGTTCGCAAATCAGCTAATTACATAATACTTCTACTTTTACTTTCAGTACTTGAGTAGTATTTAAAAAAATAAACTACTTGCAATACTTAAGTACAAAACATGTTTAATACTTTAGTACTTCCACTTAAGTACGGTTCTTAAAGAGCACTTCTACTTCTACTCAAGTCACTTTTTTGATAGAGCACTTGTACTTCTACTCAAGTCTGGATCTCTAGTACTTTATACATCACTGCTTATCTTGTCTGCATCATTGTCTTAGTCCACCCAGCTGTAAAATGGGTAGCAGCTTCTGCTGGGGGTTACCTGCGATGGACTGGTGTAATATCCGGGGGGAGTCTATGGCTCTCGTTTGCTTAGCACCATGGCAACTGTAAGCGCTGGCCCAAATTGGCCTTTATGGCTAGGAATGGATTCACTAAATGGTTTCTGATTAATGTACATATTGTGATTGTGGATAATACAGTGTAATGTTTGAATGTTAAAAGTATGTTGCAGTTGATGAATAAACTCTTTTGACGGGTGGATAAACTCTAATAAGAGTTGGATAAACTGTTTTTACTTGCATTTATCCTACTACTGTACTGTACATCCCTGGTGGTGCAGTAATAACAATGACCCTGAATGCAGCTCAGAATATTGACTGTCCAAAGGTGGTGGATTGCTTAAGTCAGCGTTTACAGGGAATCACTGTGGTCATCTGGACGTCATTACTCATAGGGGAAAGCTTAATCAAACCAGATCAAAAACAGTTTTTGACAGGCACAAAATGTGGTGAATGAGACCACTTTTACTCTGTTTGACTTAAACTGTGTTGTGTCAAGAGGTCTGAAGAGTATGATGTGGTCTGTCTGAATACAACTACGACAATATTTAAACTTCTCTCACCATTTATCTTTGAGCCTTTTCATACAAAGAAAAGATGCCTTTTGTTCACATGGTCAAGTTCACAATGTCTTTTCTCTTTTGACGTCAAGGCAGAATTCACAAAGTGCAGCCCACATTGCACTAAGTACATTCTGTATGTTTATGATTTTGGTTTATATGAAAATATGTTTTATTCATGGTACTATTATTGATATATTGTTGTTATTAAAGGTTGGGTACGGAATTAGCAAAACGGACGGCAGAGTTTGAACATATACAACCTCAAGTCCCGCCCTCCATGCACGAGCGACAATTCAAATGCGCAGCGCGAGAGCGAGCCAGGCTAAATGAAATGCCATCCTGGTGTCTACAGCGCTATGAGCTCTAGTCTCCATACAATCACTCACATCAACTTCCCCAATTACATTCTTTAGGCTATTCACCTCCAAAGGGTTGTAGTACATATGGTTCAGTAGCCATAGGTGTGTATATTTGAACAGAATCTGGTTTGTTCTTACCAGGGCGATTATCTCCTGAAATATCCGAGTTTAGTGCTGCCCCGTTGGTTCGCCTATTCCACCGTAGCTCCAAGCTGTTAAGTTTCGATTTCATGTTTACAGCACTCTTCGTGTCATGGTAAAATGTAATTTTTGCTACATAGCTTATTTATTGCGTGGGTGATTGAGTTTCCGTAGGTATCCGCTGCCTTAGTTAGTTTGTATAGAAATGAAGTGACACAACAAGAGGGGAACATGGCATGCAGCAGCAGGCAGTTGGTTTCGTTTCAGCACTGACTCGCGGTCACCAGCTTTCGAAAGGGTCGCGCGCGGTGGGGAGGGGGAGTAGGAAGAGGAGTAAGACGTTAGATTGACGATCGAGCTGTGAAATGATGGTATGGGGTGAGGAATTCTATTGGCTGGAGTTTTTCGAGCCCTGCCCGTTCCGCAGATGATTGACGTGTTTAATTTCCATTTCAGTGCTTCCAACTTAGTGGCTATAAGTGGGTTAGGAATAGGATTTCAAGTGATTTTGCAAAAATGGCCAAAAAAGCTCATTCCATACCCTACCTTTAATATAATAAACGATGGGCAGCATTTATACTTGAAGTACGTATTTCCAATACATAATAGTATTGGAAATACAGTTTATTGGGTTCAAGAGAATGGCTTCATGTATTTGTTTGTCCTTCTTTATACACTCTTGTGCTCTTGGCCACTTTCAATGCTGCAGAATGATTTTTTGTATCCTTCCCTAGATCTGTGTCTTCACACAATCCTGTCTCGCAGGTCTACGGACCATTTTTTCAACCTTGTGGCTCTGACATACACCATCCCTGTGACGTTATATAAAGAGATGTCTGCCTCACCTAATAATGGCCAGTGAATTCATTTAGGCACAGGTGGACTCTGATCAAGTCGTAAAAGCATTGGTAGAAGTAGGATGCACCTGAGCTCAATTGCGTGTCAACAATCAGACATGGGCAGTATTTCAATTATATGTATTTTAAATATGTATTTAATTACTTAAGTGTATTTTGTAATTTGTATTTTGCAGGATTGGAAAAAATCAAATGTACTTTGTAACAAAATACTTTGAGGGGTTGTATTTAGAGTGTTTAAAATACTTAAATACTTAAACAACAATCTCATCATTTCCCCCCCTCAAATTAGCCAAAAATTCATCACACAGTTAAATATAGCCTCTTACCTAGTACAGTATAACCATGACAATATGAATATGCTATGCTTATCATAGTCTTGGAGCCAAAGGTCAGAATCTTAAGGACATGAACCCCATGACATGAGGATTTATGTAAGGTATCAACCAAGGTGTCCTGATCTGCAGAAATAATGGAGGAGACTGAGGCAAAAACCTCCCCAATGCGAAACAGTCTCGAGTTTTCACCTCCCAGTTAATTAATTCTGTATATTGAGACACCTTACAGGATGTTACTTTATTTGTCCCCCGTGTTGCCAGTCATGTATTAAGGCAAAAGGCATGCATTTATAGCACAAAAAAGGAAATGCATTTCAATTTAGAAAGGCTAACCTGTTCAATCTGTTGTACTACTTTCATTGAATACGGAAAATGATGGTGGGTAGTTTGCTTTGTCAGAGTTGATTACCGTTGCAAAGTCTCCTTGTTGTCAGTTCAATCATCGTTTACATTGATATATGATGCTGATTACATTTTTTACTAGATCTACTTTATGGGTAGCCTGGCTCCGCCTTCCTATGTACTTCCGTTCAGTTTTCATTTCACTCCACTACGTAGTCTGGGTCTGCGGTATATTCACAGGTTTTCTCAAGACAAAAATGTGCAGGTCCAATCAGCGAACAGAGGGAGTAGCTAACGATGACGTTGAGGTCGCTAGTATGTCACCTCACGACCAAACGTTTATCGATTGGTTATGGCAGATCTGAGAGGCTCTGGGCAGAGTATCCGCATTCAAGGAAATTCATGCTTGGCAATGGAAAGTGTCCAGACTCTCTGTACATTATGAATGTACAAGAGTATGGTAGGACCAGGCTACTTCAGCCCAAAGTAAAGAATTTAGGCCTCTGTCCGCCAATAAAAAACTAGTATTTCTTGTAGTTTATTTTAAAAGTTGGTATACCATGATTATTGTGGGGGCATTTTTGTATTTTCTAATTGCTAATTACTTGTATTTTAATTAAATACATTTTTCACATCCGTATTTTGTATTTTATTTTGTTACACTTTCTACGCCAGTATTTGTATTTTGTAACAAAATAGTTTTTGATGTATTTGTGCCCACCTCTGTCAACAATAAGGGTCTGATTATTTACGTTAATCTACGTCTTTTAATTTACGTTATTTACGTCTTTCGTTTTTCATAAATTCACAAAACACTCCAAGAACCTGCCTTTTTGTGGAGTGTTGGAGTATTGTGTGTAGATTGACAAGGAAAATAAATAATTGAATCCATTGAATACTTTGGTTGCACGGTAGTACACTCCCATTCTTACACCAACCCACTCAATCAACCACATGGTTACTTGCTCACTCACATAAGATTGCCTGTTTTTGGCAGAACTTCGCAAGAACTTTGACTGTGATGTGTACAGTATATGTCCTCCAATGCTGACGATACACAAGGAACCTTTTTGAGCAATATTGCTGGGTTTTCCTCAGTGTTGTAATTCTATGTCTCTTTGATATTGGGCAATCGGTTCCATCACTTAGCAGACGGTATCCAGTCAAAATAAACAAACTAAGATGGTCTTGATCATACCTGATCAACAGCGTGCAATATCATGCTTTCTGGGCATGCATTGACAGTATCAGAGATTGCCACAGATACTGTATCCATCTATAGTTCATACTGAATGGCCATATTTATTCTGTTATTTATAATATTACTGTTAATGAACTGTAAAAAAGTCATTCCAGTTGAGTAATCCATTTTTCTATCTGAATCACATACAGTAAGGTAAGCACATATAGGAAAACAAAAAAAGGAAGTTTGTCAGTTACTAAACCACAAAACATTAACACATTAAACAATGTTTTTCTTTCAGACACAAAGTTATTACGTATTTTGCCACAGCAATATGAATTTATCCAACAGAATCATGTGAAGCTCTTGAGTACTGATTAGTACCAGCAAATAACACATGGGATGCCTTGCTATTTTAGTCACCATTTCATTGTGTTACCATGAGCACATGAGATACAGTAATCACTCAGCTTAGTGTTGGCAAAAGTTTTCACAGGAGTTCTCTTAAAGATGATTATGGTTAGAGACAGAGGTATGGTTGGAGCGGAGTTGTATCTTATGTTACACTTTGAGATGAGAAAGAGAAATTATGGACTAATTCTAGACATTTCATTCATGTACAACTGATGTACATGATATAATCCCACTCACCAATCCCCCCCACCCAAACACACAACATATCCCCTCACACGCACAAGTACACCCTGTTACGCTTGGCCAAGCACTAACTCAAAAGTTTGAGGGATGTGTCCCAGACAACCATAATGGTGATTGGTCACTGTTTGGAACATGATTTTGAGACTACATGTTTTTCTCTTTGGATCAGTGAAGAAAATAGAGGATAATAGATTAAAGAATAGGAAGTTTGTGGTTATCATTTATGCAAAGTTTCATAATGATTGAATTAATGATATCTGCATAATTTTAACCAACTAGACTAATTTGACCAACTTGGCTCATTTTGTGGTGGCATACTCTGAAACAGTGGTTTAAACCAACCCATAGAAAGCAACATGTTGGTTCAAGAGCATTTGCGATAGACCTCAAGTATAAACAGACCTTTGTCATAATCACAGATTATTCCTTTGACACAGAACATATAACTGTATAACTAATTTAACCATGACAAACCAATGACATCCCAGAAATAATCGGTTTAATATTTCAAACCATCACAATATTGACACTTGCAAAACATGTGCCCATTAATCACCATTGTACAATAAATATACATTGTAGTTTCAAGAATTGTAAACAAAATCAAGCCAAGCCAATATACATCTCAAACATGTGACCATGAGACACATTTTCGGAATGATCACTTTAACTAAACATTTCTCAGTGCCAAAAATAGTCCTGGTTCTGAAATTGAGTACCCTTATAAAACCTCATAGTCATTGAAGTGTAAGTCCTGTTAAGCATTTCAGAAAACCATAACTGCAATATTTATCTCTTGTGTCTGTCATGAACACAGGCACTCTCTCTTCTTTTTGTGTTTTTTTTTTTTTTTTTTTTTAACCCAGGGATAGGTGTGGTCATGAGAGCAGAAAGTGCTGTGGTTTTATATTGCATCCCCGTAACTCAACATATATCTCTCCGCCCAACAGTGCACATTGGTTATTAAAATAACGAACATAAGGAGGGTACCCCCCCCCCCCCCGTGTAACAACTGACCTTAAGAGATCAAGCAATGACCTCGTCCATAGACATCCTAAGTTTCTGAGTTTTGTTACCAACACACAAAACTACGGCCGTCAATATATAAATAATGTCAAATATAGTGAATGAATTCATACATCATCAGTAGTCAGTGCAATATCTTTCACGTTGATGTAGAAAAGTACACTAAGGACAGGTGTGGGATAAATTTTATATGTGTCCCATTGTATTAACCATTTACTATAGCTTACATATATAATTAACCCTAGTTGCCATCCTGGCCTTAGGAATGTGGAGGTGACCCCATGGTGAACCCATGGCACACAAACACAAACATGGTTGAGGAGTTCTTGTAAACATTCTTATCTCTGTTAATCACCAGGTGGTTAAAGACTCACTGAAGTGTCTCTGGTGATGTTCCATGTGTGTGTGTGTGTGTGTGTTAAGGGTATAAGAACAGGCTTCGCCCACAGATGTGGGGGTTTGTTACTTTGACTTTCATGTGGGTAACATGCTCCCGGTATCGTAAATAAAGCTGCAGTCTCACACCAGTTGTCTTGGAATAATTTTGACCACATATTTGGCGACGAGGATGGGATACCTATCTCTGAGACATAGCGAGGAGGACCAAAGGCGCAGGACCCTAACCAAGTCGACTGGAGGGAGATCTCTTTGTGATCTTGGGAGAAGGCCGTCATCAGCAACCAATACTGCTCAGCGGCACCCAGCCTGGCCAGAGGGAATCCTCCTGTGACTCGGATACGGTAACACCCGTGTTTGGTGGTCACAGACAACTTGGTGGTGAGTCCCTGATTTTACATTTGTTTAAGCTTGTAAAATAGGGTGGTTGTATATACATGGTTTCCTACCTACTGTAAACAGAGGTAGAAGGTTTTCCTACCTACATAGGGGTAGAGGGTTTTCCTACCTAGAGAGAGGTAGAGGGTTTTCCGGTTTTCCTACCTAGAGAGAGGTAGAAGGTTTTCCTGCCTGTGATGGAGGTGGAGGGTTATCCTGCCTAAGGTTGAGGCGGATGATACGTATTTTCCTGCCAGATATAGTGGTAGTGGCCGTGCTGTCTATGCGTAGACAGTGCAACCGGTTCTGCGCATTGTGTGTTTTGGGTGTTTGTGTGTTTGCGCATTGTGTGTTTTGGGTGTTTGTGTGTTTTGTACTTTGGGTGTTTTGAACTTGGGTATCTGATAAGATTGTCGTCACATTTTGTTTGATTTGCTCTGATTTTAGGCGTAAGGCAATTGGCAAAATAAAAACATTAAGGAGACACTGATATGGGGAGCAGTAGAGTAAAGACATTAACCCACCAAGAGGGATAGGATGTTTAAGGGACATGTAGAGAAAGTATGGTATATCTGAATGTAGAGTTGGGAGATTTGTGGGTAAAGGGAATAGGTGAAGTGAAGGGACATTTCCTTTATCTATAGTGTGGAGCATAGAAAAGCTAAATGAATGTAGGGCTATGGAAGAAAAAGGAAATGAATGTAGGGCTATGGTAGAGAAGGGAAAAGAAAGTAGGATAAAGAACAGAAAGAAAGATAGACCTGTGCAGAAGAGAGAGAGAGAGGCAAAGGCTCTACAGAGGATATCATGGACTAAGTAAAGAGTTCTTGTTGCTTGGAGTACTGTGGCTCTGAATGAACTGAACAATATGCTTGAAGGAAGAACGTGGATGTGGCTAGGGGGGCTAACCAGAGGAGTAGACCACTTTGCATGCCACTGTTACAAAGACACTCAGAAAGAGTATTGGGATCACCCATCACAACAGCACTCTCCAACTCCTGTCTGGTCTCAGCATGACAAAGCTGAATGGGACAGAGAGGTCCGAACAGGGGACCCTATGGTGACACTTCTGATTTACAACTTGAACTGTTTCCTCAACTCGCTCTGACAACAACAGCACAGCCTACTCAGCCAATTCTCTCTTTCTGTTAACGGGGATATTTTTTCTTGTTGAATGATAAAGGAGCAGAGATTAGTTATGAGAGTGAAGAAGGGTAATAGTAAGTTTATGATAATGAAAAGTACAAGAGAAGTGCAGGGTATAGGAGTTTCAGATCAGTTAACATCAGACAGAGTTTTAACCCATAGGGAGTTAAATATAAGCAACATAAACAACATTCCTCCTCAGCAGTGTTTGCTCCGAAGATTTACTGGACTGGGATTTAATGTGTAAATGACATCTTACAATTTCACTCACACATAATGGGGTGGGTTTAGAGGTCTGTTTTCTCAAATAAATAGGATAGGGTACATGCACACAGCCTAGTGTAGTATTAACTTCACCAGTCTCGGTCCAGGGAGATAAGGCATCTCCAGAGTACTTGCAATGTGTGATGTCATCCTTTCAGGATAACCTCGGATCCGAAATACCTAGAACAATGGTACCAGTTAAGACATACAGTTAAGACTGTTGAAACAGCTGGCTAATTAGCAATTACATGTAAAGCTACTCTGCAGATGTAGTAGACCCGTCACCTGGTCTGACATATTTGTTTGCAAACTCAATATTCTTATACACATGTGTATTTTAATTTATTTAAGGTGTGTGTTAAGACAAAGGTTGGACACATGTCCAACACACCTTGGTTTATTTCCTATTATCATGAGAGGCATATTTCTGTAGAAATGGTGATTGGTAAAAGTCATCCCTGTGCAGACAGAGACAGACCTTTGTTTTCTGCAGAGAACAGCTTCTGCACAACAGGAGGAGTTTGTGACTCTTTCTCCCTAACAAAAAGCGAATCTTCTACTTGTCTACTGCTCAGCCACTAACTGTAATATCAAATAATCCATCGAAGGCGCAATATCCACTATTGAAAAAGGCTGAGCAGGGGATAGCGCAAACATGTAAAGCAGTACATGAGAGACGAGTTATTGTGATGAACTCCAGCACTGTTCTCTCAAGTTTGCCTCCAAATGCAACATGTTTCTCTGTAATCGTTATATAATTGCATAAATTACAATTAGAGCGGATCCTTATTGTTAGTTTCGATTTGCGTTTATTTTCAAAGGACATATTTGCCACAAAGATACAGAGTCAGCGCCCGTTTCAAACAAAGCTCTGGTATCTTGCCTCTCTATATTAATTCTGATGTCATGAAATGCTATTATCACCTATGTCAATAATGTTTAACTAGCAAATCCGTCGAGTGAGGTGTGCCAAATTGACACTGTGGCAATATAACATTCCTGGCCAGTGTGAGACTGGAAGTCTCCAAACAAAAGTTGCAACTCTGTCAGGAGAGAGTTAAGTATTTGGGTTATATACTAACTCCTGGCTGTTGGGCCCTAGATGCATTTTGCATCTCAGCAATAACTGCTTGTCCAGACCCAAGACAAAGCAGCAAATGGTGTGCTTCCTAGGAATAATTGGCTAATCCTTGCTTGGATTTTAAATTACAGTAAACAGAGAGTATAGCCACTCCAAGCATGTGTAAATACCTCTTAAAAATTGACTGACAAACTGACTTGGACTGACAATTGTGACAAAACTTTTTAGATCATTAGTGTCAACTCTAGCTCTGAGGTTGGCTAATCATGACCTACCATTCTGTGTGGAAACACCTCAACATGTCCCCAGTGTTATGTCAACAGCATGAGGGTCAGACTCAGCACAGACCAGTGGTTTTACTTATCTAAACAATTAGATCCTGAATGATTCCTTATCTGAAGTTTGTAACAGCAGCTGCCAGTGGGATGTTAGCTTGTGCTGACATTGTGTTGTTGCATCCACTTACTGCAAATGTCCCACATGAAGTATATTCATTGCTTAAACAAATATCTTCTACAAGAAAATCTACACATCTTACACCTGCTAGTGTCCTGACATATCAGCATGTGTTATTAACCCTTACTCATATAACCCTTGCATGTTGTACAACATTTAATCCAACTACTCTATACCAACAAGATGATGGTGATTTGCATAATTACTGTGAAGTTGTTTCTATGTGCACTAATTCTAGCCTTGACATTTCTGAAACACTTTTGTCAAATCCCGAACTTAATCTTGTTTGTTAATGAATCATCTAAGTGTTTGGAGTCCGGAGAGGTAGGGACTGGTTACTCTGTAGTGAATCAATTTGATAAAAGTGAATCTCACTCCCTCCCATATTTCTCTGCCCAATCAGTTGAACTGGTGGAATTGACAAAAGGCAAATCTGTTTGCATTTATATTGATAGTCATTTTAACTAGAAAATTGTTCATGATGTGCCTATAGCAAATTGTCAACCCACACTGCAAATAAAGATGTTATCAGCTTGGTCAATAGGAGGGCTGACGCGGCAGCTAAGAGAGCCGCGCAGGGGGGAGTGTAGAGAATAACACCTGAATTAACAACTGAATTTTGAAATTTGAGACAACAAAGCACAATGCATTTCTTTTTTAATCTACAAGTACCAGATGTAGTTATATCTGAAGAGGCTTCAAATGAAGCACAGAATCAAATAATAAGGAAAGACGGAAATGGAAGAATTGTATGGAAAGTACACAGACAGGTCTGTGGGTACATATACCCTGACAGCCAGGCCAGTTCTTCTGAGGTCTTGTGTTCACATTATTGCTAACCTATCTCATGGCTTAGGCAATTCAAATGCTAACGCTATGATACAGACAATAGAGACAATCTATTTTTGCACCAGGATTCACTACAGTAGCAACCATGTATTGTGCAAGGTGTATTAATGTATCTAAAATATAATGTTGCGCCTACAATGAGAGTCAAGGAAGGACATCATCCACCACCTGAATGGCTGTTGAGCATATTATAATGTATTTCATTCAATTGAACAAATGTAGAGGATATGAATATTGTTTGGTGATAGTTGATATATTCTCAAAATGGCCTGGAAGTTACCCAGGAAATGCCTTATCACTAGCTAAGGCTTTAATGAGACATGTGGTGCCTAGATGGAGAGGCCCTAAGAAACTAACCTCAGATAATGGAGAACATTTTGTGAACAACACTTTTAAAATGCTATCAGAGAAATTGGAAATTGGCTTTAGAACCCATTGTGCGTACCAACCAGAAAGTGCGGTTGATGTTGAAAGAACTAATTCAATGTTGAAAGCAAAATTGACTAAAATTATAGTGTCAACAGAGATGGGCTGGGTGACAGCTTTTCCTTTGGCTTTTTTCTACCTTAGAGGCCGTTCATCAAAATCTACAGGGTTTAGCACTTTTGAGATTTTGACCGGACGTCCCTTGCCGGCTCCAGGTTACCTAACCTAAGAGATGTAGATAGGACAATGGTTACATGCGAGAACTGATTGCTGCTCTGTCTTCTGTTTCTCATCAGGTGGCGTTGGCATTTCCACAAAGTTTGCAAAGGACAAACCCAGTCAAGCCAGGCTCCTAGGAACTCATCAAAGGATTGCAAAGGAAGAAAACGCTGGAACCAGGACAAGTGGAAAGGACTTTTCGAAGAATTCACATCTACACCTACATGTAGCCATAAGGATTTCAGAGTGGTGAAGAATCCAGAACATACATGAACTGAACTGAACATAACCAACACGTGGTTGCAAGAGAAGGTTGACAAACACATTTTGCAATAGACTGAAGAATAGACTTTTGGGGAGAATGAATAAAATATCACTAGCATCACATTAAAATATTCTTTCTCAGTTTAGCTAGATAAACGTTACAAGTTTGTTGTTTTGGTTTAATTTTATTTGGACAGTTACCTGAGGAGGGTCTAAACACCCAAGTCAGCTCTGCTGTTGAAGACTAGGATTAGGTTTTATTTTTGGTTTTGAATAACTGAGAAAACAGAAGATGTTGATGTTTGTTTTGCGTATTATTAACCTAATCATCCCTCAAGAAAGAAGTTTGTGATAATAATAAAGTCTGTGAGTTAGCATCCAATGCTAAATTAACATTAGCAGGAAATAATGAAATATGTTGGATATGCCAAGAAAAATCTTTTCAAGTGCGAGTGTTTCTGTATTAAGTGTTTCCCTATAGAACTTGTCAGGATTCTCTATGCGTTCTATTGACTATGTACCAGCCCTAAATGTTTATCAACAGTGACATGGTCCCATGCCAAGAGGAACTTCTAAAGATTCAGAGAAATACTAGATATTAAGAAAGAGGAAAATGATAAAACTATAAAATATACACATAATGTATTGATGCGATAGAATGGAGCTTCATAGCTCCACAGGGGGGAATATGTGGGATAAATTTTATATGTGTCCCATTGTATTAACCATTTACTATAGCTTACATATATAATTAACCCTAGTTGCCATCCTGGCCTTAGGAATGTGGAGGTGACCCCATGGTGAACCCATGGCACACAAACACAAACATGGTTGAGGAGTTCTTGTAAACATTCTTATCTCTGTTAATCACCAGGTGGTTAAAGACTCACTGAAGTGTCTCTGGTGATGTTCCATGTGTGTGTGTGTGTGTGTGTTAAGGGTATAAGAACAGGCTTCGCCCACAGATGTGGGGGTTTGTTACTTTGACTTTCATGTGGGTAACATGCTCCCGGTATCGTAAATAAAGCTGCAGTCTCACACCAGTTGTCTTGGAATAATTTTGACCACACAGGTCAGCCGCTGACATCACAGAGGCTCACCAAATTTGGACAGCCTGATAACCAAAAGTCAGAGAAACTCAGTGCTTTTAAGAGGCATTCAGACCAAGAACGATAACGATAACGATAACTATACCAATAACTTTAACGATAACGATAAAAGTGTCCACACTGACCATCGACAAAGTGTCTCCTTGTGTTAGTGAACGTGATGGCTTGAACATAATGGGCTCTGATTGGCTATTAGCTGTTTATCACTCTCGAAATCACTCTGAATGTGATCCCCAACAATATTGTTCTTCATGTCGTAATCGTTACAGTATACTTTATGTGTGAACGTCGACATTCATATGAACAAGAATGATATTTGTTTATAGTTATCGCTATTGTTCTTGGTGAAAACGTCCCTTTGAGAAATTGCCTTATTTTCAGTGTACATACAGTATTTTTCACAATATACTGTTCAATTAATTAAATAAACTGTTGCACATGTAAAGAAAACATTTTAAAATACAAATATATAATATATAATAAATAATCTTGAAATAATCTTTAAGACTACAAACAGACATCCATATACATCCCTACACCTCTAGCGCATAAGACTTTGATCCTTTCCGACAGACTCTCAAGAACACGAGCCAGTATAGACAAATCATCACAGTCCAGTAGCATATATATGCTATTGATCCGAAGACCGCAAATTTCAACTCCTCTTGTTTCTTCTCTGTCCTCCAGTCCTGCTGCGTTTCTCGGTAGATGGTGTAGCCCAGTCCTCCCAACAAAATGGCCCCCCACACAGACAGAGGTAGAAGGGGCATGTAGTTACCTACAATCTTGCGACGCCCTGATGTACCCCAGCTGCTTTTGTTCATTGTGATGATGGCAAAGTATTTGGCAGGAAGGAGACTGGTCATGTAAAGAGCGGAGTACAGTGACATGAATACCATCAGAAAGCTCCTGCGCAATAGACAGGCGTAGGCCGCTTTGACCAGGCCGATGAGCTGAATGCAGCAAAGGACCCAGATGATGTCCCACAAGGAGCCCGTCCAGAAGAGCTTGATCATGGTGGCTGTGACGAAGAAGGGGAAGATTCCGGCTACGATGGACTCATAGGTCATCCAGAGGTGATGCTTGTGCCACCACATGGCGTTGAACAACCACTCCCGGAAGTAGGACTTTGTCCAGCGGGTCTGCTGGTTTAACCACCGTAAGAACTGTGCTGGTGTCTCTGTGTAACACTTTGATCGAGCTGTGTACCTGGGGAAAATGACATGCATGCTATCAATACAACACCTCAGCAAAATATCTATATATTTGAGAATCTGTCTCGAGCTTGTCAAGGGTTCTGATCAAATTTGTAAAGATGGAGTAATTTATGAAAGCTCATTGAAGTAGAACCCAAAGTAGACTTAAGCAAACCCAAAAAGTTTGTGCTTAGTGCTCAATATTGCAGTGTAGGGAGGTTAGTGATACTCACTTTGTGGAATAGCCCATGCTCAGCATGCGGTTTGTGAGGTGACGATCATCCCCAAAAGTGCAGTGAGTCCCAAGAAACATCTGGTTGTACCACGTCTCCAAGAACTGCTGCAAGAGGTCGTTACGGTAAAGACCTGCATTGGTGAAGCAAAAACAAACACCCACGAATTGGATTAAAAAGGAACATGACTGAGACATTGAGACAATGACTATGCAAAAAGCTGAGTAAAATGTATACAAAAATGAAAACATTATATATATTCTTCCTCCTATGTTTCTCTTACCAAGGGGGCCACTGATGCAAGACACACAGTCAAAGAAGGACTGGCAGGAGCGCTCGATATTGAACGCCATCCAGTATCTCAGGCCGCTCATGAAGCTGACGTACGAGTCCTTCTCGTTGAGGATCTTCACGTCTCCCCCAACAGCCCCGTACTTCTCGTTGCTCTCCAGCACCTTCACAAGCTCACAGGTGGCCAACGCGTCCAGCTTTGTGTCAGAGTCACACACCTGTGTGTGTATAAGCACAGAAAGAGAGAGAGAGAGAGAGAGAGAGAGAGAGAGAGATATGGAGACAGGGAGAACAGTAAAATACAATGTTTTTAGTATAGTGTTACAGTAATATGTTTCTTTACATTATTACATCATTATCTGCCATTGTTGTCCAAAGCAACTTAAAGTGAACTAACTCCTGTCCTCAGTCCCCTGGGTGTTACATTTGTACAGCCAAATCCCTCACTACTAGACCACCATCACCCAAATGCACTACCTGCCTGACTCCAACTCTCACCTGTATGTAGTCCACGGCTGGCCCCAGTGCCTTGAATGCGGTGTACATCACCTCCCGCTTGCCTCCCCACTTCTGCATGATGCAGACACAGCTCTTGGTCTTGATGAGCTCCTCCACCTCGCTCCGCTGGGGGTCCTCCTCCCAGAGACCATCGTCAGTGTCCGGCTCCAGGCTGGTGGCGCTGCTGCCCCCCCGGGTGGGGATCCACGTGTGGTAGTTGTTCTGCCACACGTAGCACCCGGGGTCCCGGTCGGCGAAGACCTCTTTGAACATCTCCATCATGTAGAGGTCGTCCTCGGAGTTGCCGTCCACCACCATGATGATTCGTATCAGGTGCGATGGGTACACGAGCGCTCGCACTGAGTTCAGGCACTCGCGCAGGTACTCTGGGTCCTCCTGGTAGGCCGAGATGGTGAAGCCCACAGTCTTTTGGTAGGAGCAGGGCTTTCGTCTGTTAGCCATCCGCCGGTGCTCGATGAAGGCAAACATACTCTGGATCAGCACGTGGATGCTGAGAAGCAAGCCGTAGAAGCCGAAAGAGATGATGTCGTAAGGGGAAGTGGCAAGGGGGGACCCTACGGCGTAAGCCCATATCATCACCCCAATTACCACCAAGGCGAAAAGGAAGGTCAGTATTGCACGCACTAACGTGCCAACTTTTCTGAGCAAAGGTTTCAGCTTCATCTTCACACCTGGAAAAAACAAGATGTAGGCCTATTGTAAAAAAGAGTGACATTCAAATTGATGGAGAAATATACAATACACACATCTTTTTTGTATAGGCCTATCTTCCCCTTATATCACATTTACCAAAGGATTTACCCTACATCAGAAGAAACCACATGAAATTATCAGATACAGAAACCACATGAATGAATGACCACAAGAAATCAGGGGAAATGATCACAGGTTCAGTTATAGTGAGCCTAATGATCTAACGGTGACAAAATTGCTGATAAAATAATGGATCCCAGTAAATATACCAGAATCAGTGCTAGAAGTGGGCCGGAACGCACCGGAACGCAGTTCGGCACCTCCACATTTTTGTCCTAAGCGTTCCTACACTTTTTGTTGTATCCCGCTACTTCTGAAACATTGGCGGTAGCCGCCAAAATAATGGACTAGCATCACAAGATTCAAGCTTCATGACTTGGTGAACAGCGATTTCCCCGATACATTCTCCTGTCAGTGGCTGACGCGATGCGAGAGAAGAGAGGTTTGTGTGCCCAATATACACATCTGCGCAAGTGAAACTGACAAACTGCACTCTGACATGCTTCCTGGTAACATTAATGCAAAAACTCAAATGATTGTTCTGTGATATATAGGCTGACATAAGAGACATGCAACTATTATCATATTGTGCTTTCTCAGATGGGTAAAATTCATTCGACTGCAAATGTCTCTAAGGATTAATCCATTCTTTCCATAAAACTTCCCAGAAGTTTAAATTATGTGCAACAGCAGTATTTCCAAGTCGTTCAATTTGAAAATGGTTCAATATAAAATTGCATTGTCAAAAGCACTGATAACAATTCACTTCTAGACTAATTTGTACCGTAGGCTATCACAACTTGGCTCACAGAGGCTACCCACTAGGCTAAATCATTTGGGAATGTAAATATGAGGTCGTAAAGTATAGCCTAACTTTAAACTGTAGCATAGTTTACTGTAGAAGGCTAACCAGTTATTTTGCTTGACATTACGGAATATATAAATTTGAGTGTCTTACCTCTGTTGGTAGTATCCTCAGAAAGCTTATACCGCTCTCCTTAGTTCACCCCCTTGTTTGTAGTGACAACCACATGTGTAACGGTGCTTTTTTATACAGCTCAAGCTAAAAGAAACACGCCCAATATATTTTATTCCCAGCCCTAAATGCAAGGGCGTAACTTTGGGTCTACCATTGGGGGGGTTAAACTTGCGGCATATTTTTTATCAATTTATTTATTTATTGAATAATTTTCTTGTGCAAAAGGTAACATGCTAATTTGCCGTTCCTTTGTTAGAAATACACCATGATTTTCATATTTTAAGGTATGAAAAACTCTTTAGTGTTGCTTTAACAGTAAATTCCTTCATAACTGAAATGCAAGGTTCTGGTTCATAAATCAGCAATTTCCATGGCCATGTCACATCCTTAACATTTTATAGAAAAAGTTTATGATACACATTAAGTGTTGATGCGACAATGCCCAAAGTGTCTGCAAATTGGAGTTATATCAATGTATCTTTTGTGTTACGTTTACCACAGTAAAACTTACTAATCAGGTGATAACTATCATGTGCATACTTTGTAAAATAGCCTCATTAAATGATGTTTTCTAAACAAAGTTCGGGAGGAGCCCTTAGGGATGATTGACACCAATTAACTCACCGCGCCTCCCGCTCCAAGAGTATTTAAGCCGGCCTTCTTTTCTATTGTGCCACACGCCCCGGCGTTCGCAAAAGTCATTCAGAACTTTGCATCCTCAAGTCAAACGAGATCATGGAGCAAGAAGCAAACGAGCTGGAAATCCACGCATCATCCAGCGATCTGGAGGACAATTTTGTCCCACCAACCCCCAACATCCAGGGGCCCCAGCGGGACGACAATCCATCCCGTTCCCCTCGCCTTCGGATCAGGGAACCCAGGACGCAGGGCCGCAGACGGCGCTCTCCCGCCCCAGCCCGGGGCAGCATCCGATCCCCAGCGTCGTCACGAGGCAGCGCCAGGACCCAGCGCCAGCAAGGCGACGACCCCGTACACTGGACAGTGGCCCGGATTCGCAGCACCCTCCACTCCCGCGGCATTTCGTTCCGCCGATCAGACAGGAAATTCCATCTCCTCCGTCTGTTAAACGAGTCGGATAACGCTGTTCTCTCTCCTTCCCACTCCCTCTCCCTGTTCTCTTCACAGGACCAGGAAGCAGGCTGCTCCCACTGGCAGCGAGGCATGGATCCCGCCAGAAGCAACGAGGCTGGGAGAAGCTCTCGGCCACGTCACCAGTCACCCCACGCACCGGGTACGCCGACAGCGCCCTCCCGCACTACACGCTCCAGAGCGATTTCCTCCACCGCTCCAGCCACGTCAGCAGCTCGGGCTGTTTCCGCTGTAGTTTCGCAGACGCCATTCTGCCAGACGGCCCCGGTAGCGGCAGCGTCGCTACTCCCTCCCCACCCTCTCTCCCTCCCCCATCCACTCCCCTCAGCCAGGACCCGGTCCAGGGCTGCCCCCCCTCCAGCCGCCCCCGCGACTGCTCCCTCCCTCCCCCCTTTTCCCCCTCCCAATTCCTTTCCGGGTGCCACGTCTGCACAACCATTCACCTCGCTACACCACCGTTCACATTACGAGCTAGCGAGTCCCTGGTCTCAGCCGGTTCCGGTAGCGACAGCGTCGCTACACCCTCCTCACCCTCTCTCCCTCCCCCTTCCAATTCCCGGGACCCTGTCCCAAGCCGCCGCCCCTCCGGTCATGTTGATGGCCGCTCCCTCCCTCCCCCCTTTCCCCCCTCCCCATTTCATTCCCGGTTCTGCGCTAGACCAGCCCGCAGCCGCGGGTTATCAGCACTCAGCGAGTGCTTTCCGGCTTCCGAGCTATTCCTTAGCTACTGCAAGGCCCATGCCACCGCCTCCTCACGCCGCAGCGTTCGAGCCTCCACCCGTCTCCTCGTCCACCAGGAACCTCATTCTATCAGGTGCAGACGTAGATTTATCCACCATTTTACCCTCTCTCCCCGTAACTTCTCATCACCGGGATTTAGTTTGCGGGGAACTAACTCTATCCTTAAAACCCTCTGGCCCGGCTACAAAAATTCTGTCGTTCGCCGAATTCACAGTAGCATTCACTAATTTCACTGAGGTCATCTGTTCAGTCTTTTCCGGCCGTCGTAAAGAACTGAACGACTATTTAGCCATCATCGCCGGCCTAGCCGTTTCTTATGGAGGCGCCCACTTCTACACCTATCACCGCTTGTTTTCAGCGAAATGCGCCGCAAGGGTAAACTTGTGGAACCAAACCCCTTACTGGGGCGCGCTCGATATGGAGCTGCACAACCGCGTCTTCCTCGGCCTTAAACCAGCATGCCCCCTCTGCAACACGCCCAGCCACGGCGCAGCCGAGTGCCCTCTCGTAAACCCCGAACAGCAACCTCCCAAAGCCAGCACCAGCGCCCCCAGATCCTCATCGTACGTCCCCCGCGTCACCGAGGCCGCAGCAAGAGAGGACAAGGAAGAGGACGCGCGCTTCTGGAAGGGCCGAGAAATCTGCCGCAAGTTCAATTACACCCAGTGCACGGCATCCTCATGCCGGTATCTTCACGTGTGCAGCTACTGCGCAGGTGCCCACGCCAAGTCGGTCTGTTCCGCACTCCGAAACATCAATAAAAAATTTAAAAAGTATCTCGCCACTCCAATAATTGTTTCTGCTCTGCAATCAGAACTACAAAATAATCCAAATAGAGAGTTTTGTGATTATTTAACCACGGGGTTGACCCACGGCTTCCATCCAGGCGTCCTATCTATGCCTACAGAGTCGTTTCATTTGCAAAAACCTCCAGTCCGCCACTGGAGATCCGGAGACAGTCACAACACTCCTAAACAAAGAGATAGAATCAGGTTTCATGATCGGCCCATTCAGCAAACCCCCATTCCCAGTGTTCAGGATAAACCCCATAGGCATCGCCACGCGCAAATATTCCGGAAAAAAGAGACTCATCATCGACCTGTCAGCTCCACACAACAGCAGCACACCGAGCATTAACAGCTTAATCCCCGTCGAGGAGTACTCTTTGCAATACCATTCGGTTGACGATGCAATCACACTGATTAAAAAGGCAGGCAGACACTCCTGGTTAGCCAAAGCCGACATCACCTCAGCCTTCAAGGTTATGCCCATCCATCCGGAGTTCTGGCACCTCTTCGGAGTCAAGTGGCAAAAGAAGTTTTACTTCGCAGTGCGCCTCACATTCGGCTGTCGCAGCAGTCCAAAAATCTTCGACACGCTTTCAGAAGCGCTATGCTGGATTCTCCAGAACAATTACCAACTCACATTCCTCGTGCATCTTCTGGATGATTTTCTCGTTGTCATCCCCCAATCCTATCCACCAGCCCTAGGCATTTCCACGCTAGTCGAGGTATTCCAGAAGCTAGGAGTTCCACTCTCCGAAGAGAAAACATGCGGTCCCGCTTCTAGACTAGAATTTCTCGGCATCATTCTGGATACCGACGATTTCTCGTCATCACTGCCTAAAGAGAAAAAAGACCGAATCTCTTCCCTGCTGAACAGTTTTTTAACATCTCAATCCCACACCAAACAAGAAGTCCTCTCCCTCCTAGGCCACCTCAATTTCGCCATGCGAATCATTCCCCAGGGCCGCCCCTTCATCTCGCATCTTCTCAACATCGCCTCATCAGCTTCGTCTCTCTCAGACATCATAGCGCTCGACGCCCAGTGTTTGGCCGATCTCGCACTGTGGAAAATGTTTTTAGAGGAATGGAACGGTCTGTGTATGTTTTATGACGAATGTCTTTCATCCCCAGAAGACCTCCAGTTATACACCGACGCAGCCCCTTCAATAGGCTTTGGAGGGTTCTACAAAGGGCGCTGGTTCGCATCCTCGTGGCCACAACAGTTTAGCGAGATAACTACTGAAAAAGAGTCTTCAGCTTTGTTCGAGCTCTACCCCGTGGTCATCGCGTCCCTCATCTGGGGGAAGGAGTGGACATCCAAAAGCGTGCTCATTCACAGCGACAACGAAGCAGTAGTTAACGCCATAAATAACTCACGCTCAAAATCCCCTGCGCTTTCTCCTCTGATTAGGCGTTTGATCTGGACAGCAGCCAGCTACCAGTTCATAATCAGAGCAGCTCACGTCCGAGGCTGCCACAACCAAATCGCTGACTCACTCTCTCGTCTCGATTTTCAGAGATTCAGAAGTTTGGCTCCAGAGGCGGACCAGTACCCTACTCCACTCCCCAGCTTTTCGGAGACCATCTTCCTGTAAACCACCCCCTCAGCTATCTCCAGCCCATCACGACCGACCTAGCCCTCCAAGCCCTCGCACCCAGGACTATGCAGTCCTACTGGACTGCCTGGTCCTGCTTCAAACAGTTCCACGCCATTCACTCATTAACATTTCCCCGTTTTGACACTGTTGTTATCTCCTCATTCATCACTTACGCACACGCATCACTCAAGATCAGAGTCTCCTCTATTAGAGTATACTTAGCTGGCATTCACTTTTTCTATAAACTTATTCACGGCTCCGAATGCCCTTCCTTCTCCGACATCAGGTTAGGCATGCTACTTAAAGGTATCCGTAGGCAGCAGCCAGTCCCTCAAGACTCTCGCCTTCCCATTACCTCTAGCATTCTCGCCGCCTGCCTCGCTACACTTCGCCAAGGCGTCATATCACAGCACTCCGACTTCACCCTCTCCGTTATGTTTTTATTGGCTTTTTTTGGGCTGCTGAGATGTAGTGAGTTTACGTGCCCCTCGTCACACTTCATTTCAGATATCCACCCATGCATTGCAGACCTCGAGCAGTTAGACCAAGACACTATTAGGTTTACCATCAAACAGAGTAAAACTGACCAGTTTCGGAAAGGACACCCCATTTTTATTTTCAACCATTCCTCGGATCTTCAGCATTTCCAGTACCTATCCAACTACATCTCATATCGATCTCAAGCACCGGCTACTAGCCCACTTTTCGTTTCAGACGAAGGGGTACCCATCACCCGTCACAGATTTCAGACTCTCCTAAAAAACCATCCTAGTCAAATCTGGTTTCCCCGCAGACCGCTACTCTGCACACTCGTTCAGGATAGGCGCCGCTACAACCGCAGCGTGCAACGGCCTATCTGAGCAACAAATTAAAGTACTAGGCCGATGGTCCTCTGATGCCTACCAGTCCTACATCCGCTCAAATCTAGCGGACCTTCGACTCGCGCAGCAAGCGCTATTGTAATCGGTAGCCCGTGGCCTATGGTTCTTTTGGGGTGCAAGCGGCCATCGCTCTAACGCGATCTCCGCTCCAGGCATTCCAGGACCACGGTCAGCTACCTAGCCAAACATGCTTAACGTTACACCCAAGCACAATCATACTGATGGGCGAACTAGTGAAATGATGTTTTCTAAACAAAGTTCGGGAGGAGCCCTTAGGGATGATTGACACCAATTAACTCACCGCGCCTCCCGCTCCAAGAGTATTTAAGCCGGCCTTCTTTTCTATTGTGCCACACGCCCCGGCGTTCGCAAAAGTCATCCCTCCTCCTCCCCCTACTCCTCCATTTCACTGATAGCCCAGTCACTCATCCTCCTTCCTTACACAGGGGGGTGCAAGCGGCCATCGCTCTAACGCGATCTCCGCTCCAGGCATTCCAGGACCACGGTCAGCTACCTAGCCAAACATGCTTAACGTTACACCCAAGCACAATCATACTGATGGGCGAACTAGTGAAAGGGCCTCTTGCGTCAGGAGACGGGTCAATGTCCAGGTTAAGGGAGATTATTATGGTTATGATCAGAGGCAATTCTAGAGTCTGTGGGGGCCCTAAGCAAAAAATCCTAGGGGGCCCTACTTACACAACCCCCCCCCCCAACAAAAAAAAACTTGTTTTTAACATGTTGCTAGCCCTATGCCAAGCATTTATCATTCGTTGCAAGTGCCATTCACACATGCTACATACTGGGTTTTTTTTTCAGCACAGTGTAGGCTACCCAGATCTGCCACAATATCATGCATAAATACTTGCATTGATTTATTTTAGATTTTTAAATAATACAAATTCAAAAAGCAGGCTACTTTACAAATTCTTACATTTTGACGTGTATCTCACCACAGCAAGCAGCTCAACATGACTTGTTTGTATAGGCCTGACTGCTCTGTAAATGGCAAGAACCATGATGGAGGGATACTTTGGGTCTGAGCAATTTACAGAAATATGTGGTGTGTAGGCCTACCTTCCAGAAATAAGCTGATCTGACTTGTTTGCGTTGTAGCACACATGACGTGCACACATGATGATTCTCTATAATATTTATTTTACTGCATTGCAATGAACAAAGTAAAGGCAAAAAAAGTGTTTATTTGTCAAACAAATTTGGATGCAATATGAGTCTTGAATTGGATACCATACAGGAGTTTGCTATAGCCTATAGGATCTCAAAACCGTATGCTATTATGAACGTGCCTTGCCATAGAGAAACACATGATAACGTTGGATTATGAACAGCTATTATCGCACACAAAAACATAGGGTAAGTGGAGCTAAATGAAGTTATTATTTTGCTGTCACTTGGTCTGTTTTATAACTTAAAAGGTTGTATTTGGTATCTGTGTGGATAGCTCTAGCTCTCCTCTTTCATCTGACATGCGTGTCATCTTTATGATCGCGATTTCACGAGTAAATCAAACGAGAGCTAGTATATGACATTATTATTTGTTTGTCACTTCGTCTGTTTTTATAACACAAAGGATCGATGTATTTGGTATCAATGGAAAGCTCTGTTTCCCCTCTTTCATCTGATATGCGTAGCATCTCTGTGCGATGCCAGGTTTGCCAGTAATTCAAGCGAGACTGGATGTGCGGGTGTATGCAGAGCAATATAGACTGTAAATATGATATACTTTGATTTAAAGGAATACGCCACCCAAAGAGACTATTACCTGGGCAGATCTTTACTTGGAACTATATTCAGCCTCATCGCCGACGAAGCACCGCTAGCTAGGCGCAAAGTTCTCACGTAGCACCACTTGAATCCCATCCGTGAAGTTCCAGTGGAATCGAGTTGGGAGTTTACAAGACTGCTACGTGAGAACTTTGCGCCTAGCTAGCGGTGCTTCGTCGGCGATGAGGCTGAATATAGTTCCAAGTAAAGATCTGCCCAGGTAATAGTCTCGTTCGATTTTGCATTATGATTTGTACTCGTTTTGAACACAGGCTCCCAAGATATATTTAGAAAAAAATGTAGACGTCTCGGTCACTTTTTTGGAGGACGTGTTCACTGACACCCTTCATCTACAGCAACTGTGCTAAGCTAAAGCTAATATCGCTGCTCCCAAAGCAGGAGAATGCCCGGACGGATTTTAACCGGGTTTTTTTCACTGTTCTAACTCTGGGGGTGACCGAGACTAGCTTAATTTAATTTTTGGGTGGCGTATTCCTTTAACGTCATGACTTTCATACTTGATCGTACAGACAAGTGCCTAGTCTCGTTGGAAAGCCCCGCTTCTGCTCTTTCGTGCAATAGGCCTACAGGTCTCATCTCGCTGCGACTAATAATTGCGGAGCAATGTAACAGTGAAGAATGGGTGTGTTTTTTTGATGCACTTTGCGCTAGTCGGGCTCAATATGTGTGGATTGTTTGCACTCTTTTGGACACAGATCCACTGTTTATAAGCCGATAGCATACATGTAGGCTACTATTTGTAAGACAGGACAGGACAGGAGCACACAAAATCACGTAACCCACCATTCAATCTCTATTGACGAAATTCTCGCTTGTCGCTCCAGTAAACGCTCTGAGGTCTCGGGGCCCCCTAACGGCTCGGGGCTCCAAGCAGTTGCTTGCCATGCCTGTCGGCAAGGTGCGCCCCTGGTTATGATTATGGTTATGGTAGCCGCTTTTGTCCAAAGCGAGTCATATCATCATAGCGCTAATCTTTAAAGGGATTCGCCGGTTTTGCTTTTCGTTTTCACTCGTTTATGCTTGGAGGTTTCTCTGCAGAGCTTCCCCTACAGCTTTAGACTGTATATTTTACAACACTCTTCAATTAGTCAGTAGCCACGGGACAGTTTTTTGTCATTCCGATTAAACTATTCCGATTGAACATTTTTGTGCCGTCTGTTTACATGGGCTACATTCTATTCCGATCAGACGTCTGTAAGCGCTTTAGAATCTTTGATCGGAATAGCCGTTGTTTGCTACTTTTCATTGGGAATATATTACGGTCAATCCGAATGACCGTAGCCATGAGCGTTCATTCGGAATAGGAATGGACTAAATGAGTTGTCCCATTCAGAAGACAGACCACCCCTACAATCCCTCCCGTACAGTAAATAACGCATGGGATCGTGTCAAACGTCTGGGCTTTGACGTCATTTAAAACCGTTCCTTGGAAGAACCAATATCGACATGAGATGATTAGCTCATTTTCAAAGAAATAATTTAAAAGCATACATTTGTTTATTCGTTATTGCAATACAATTGGTATCTTGACGTTAGCCTATAACACTTTTTTTCAGCATATGAATGCTTGGGATTTATTGGAAAATTGGTGAACATAATATAATATTAGGCCTATCTACCATAGCCTACTGTATCTGACTTACATTGAGCAGTAGCAGCAAAAACTGTCCTGTGTGCTCCGACACCCAGCCACTGACCCATGACACTGACCCATGACACCCAACTACTGTCCTGTGCATTGTAAAATGTAATTGGCTAACTTTACTTAGAACCAGTTAAGATTGCCTAAAAAATTACAAGTAGCCTAAAGTAGATCATTTTAAGTTGTTAAAGCTGAAATGAACGGTGTTATTACATTATTCATCATGTATCTGTCACTCTTGTCTAAAGCAACTTAAAGGTAGGGTATGGAATTAGCTTTGTTGGCCATTTTTGCAAAATCACTTGAAATCCTATTCCTAACCCACTTATAGCCACTAAGTTGGAAGCACTGAAATGGAAATTAAACACGTCAATCATCTGCGGAACGGGCAGGGCTCGAAAAACTCCAGCCAATAGAATTCCTCACCCCATACCATCATTTCACAGCTCGTTCGTCAATCTAACGTCTTACTCCTCTTCCTCCTCACCACCGCGCGCGACCCTTTCGAAAGCTGGTGACCGCGAGTCAGTGCTGAAACGAAACCGAAACGAAACCAACTGCCTGCTGCTGCACGTCCATGTTCCCCTCTTGTTGTATGTGTCACTTCATTTCTAAACTAACTAAGGCAGCGGATACCTACGGAAACTCAATCACCCACGCAATAAATAAGCTATGTAGCAAAAATTACATTTTACCGTGACACGAAGAGTGCTGTAAACATGAAATCGAAACTTAACAGCTTGGAGCTACGGTGGAATAGGCGAACCAACGGGCCAGCAATAAACTCGGATATTTCAGGAGATAATCGCCCTGGTAAGAACAAACCAGATTCTGTTCAAATATACACACCTATGGCTACTGAACCATATGTACTACAACCCTTTGGAGGTGAATAAAGAATGTAATTGGGGAAGTTGATGTGAGTGATTGTATGGAGACTAGAGCTCATAGTGCTGTAGACGCCAGGCTGGCATTTCATTTACTGTAGCCTGGCTCGCTCTCGCGCTGCGCATTTGAATTGTCGCTCGTGCATGGAGGGCGGGACTTGAGGTTGTATATGTTCAAACTCTGCCGTCCGTTTTGCTAATTCCGTACCCAACCTTTAAGAGACATGGCAGTAAACTTGAGTGACACAAAATCATGAATTTTGTCCATGTTAGTTCAAACAACTTCAATATCCAGGTTATGTTCAGAAAGCAGCAGTCATTAAAACAAATGGTCCTATAAGGGTTAGGGTTAGGGTTCACATTACCACACTGTTCCCAGAACACCACAGGCACTGGACAATGCCCAGTCCACACACTCTTAAATCACTATGTATTGGAACAGGAAGTGGCCATCCCTAAACTCTTTTTCACAAAGTTGGGGGCATGAATTGTCCAGAATTTCTTGGCTAATGCTGAAGCATTCAGAGTTCTTTTTACTGGAACTAAGGGGCAAAGCCCAGTTCGGGAATGGCCCTGTTACAACATGACTGTGCACCAGTGCAGATCCATAAAGATATGAATGCCGGAGTTTGGTGTGGATGAACTTGACTGCCTACACAGAGTGCTGACTCCAACCCAATATTCACCTTTGGGGTGAATTAGAGCAGAGACTGTGAGCCAGTCTCCTGGTCCAACATCATTGTGTGACCTCACAAATGTGCTTCTGGAATACTGGTAAAAAATTCCTATGAACACACTGCTAAATCTTGTGGAAAGCCTTCTCAGAAGAGTTGAAGCTGTTATATTTGCAAAGAGTGGACCAACGTCATATTATACCCTATAGATTAAGAATGTCATGTTCATATGCGAGTCAAGGCAGGTGACCCAATACTTTTGGCAATATAGAGTATCAACAGAGGCGGACATCCTGGTCCAGAAAGCTAAGGTCCTGCCATATTATTTTCTTTAGCCTACCTGTGCACTTAACATATCACTCATGTCTACCTGGCTGCTAACTAGAATGAGCTGGTTTGCTAAACGGTTGGATCTGATACTCGGCAGGACTTCTGAACCGGGATGTCTGCCTCTGCATATTAATCCTTACTTTTAATATTAGAGGAGAGCACATAACTAAATGGCAGTGACACTAAAGGCTATACTGTTGTTGACAGACCACCAAGTATGACTATCCATAACATCTTAATCTTAATCACAAGATCTTAAAGAAGTGGTCCTCCGGCACAGCCTTTGCTTTTCAATAAAGATTACTTAAGGCTGATGAGTCAAATTACTTTCCTCACCAAAGTTGATTTAGCAAAGTGTAGCCTAGGTGAGTCAACAAATTACAAAAAAAAAAAACCCAGCTAAGATCACTAATTATTTTAAGTAGGTTAGCGATTACATTTTACAGTGTAACTGGTGTCATGGGACACTAATAACAGGACAGATCAGTCATCATAGGACAGTGGCTACAGTAGGTGTCACAGGACATGTGGCTAGGTGTCTCAGGACACTAATAACAGGACAGGTCAGTCATAGGACAGTGGCTAGGTATCACAGGACAATGGCTCGGTGTCACAGGACAGTAACTGGGTGTCTCAGGACAGTAACTGGATGTCTCAGGACACTTAAAACAGGACAGGACTGTCACAGGACAGTGGCTGGGTGTGTCAGGACACTAATAACAGCACAGGACAGTCCCAGGACAGCGGCTGGGTATCATAGGACAGTGGCTCGGTGTCACAGGACAGTATCCGAGGGTCATGGGACACTATTAATAACAGGACAGTCACCGTGGTGACAGTCGGTTGTCTCAGGACACTACCAAACAGAACAGGACAGTTTTTGCTTCTACTTCTATTGATAATATTTCAGAGGTGTATGATTTCCTGCCTAGCTGCTGATCTCGTTATCTAAATTGTGTCCAGCTGAGAGTGTAATAGTGTAAGAGCGGGTGCGCACATCTGAGTGTTTCAAAGCAGGTGCTGGACTCAAAAAAAGGCAACAGTAAAAGAACAAAAAAGTCCGCACACTAGGGCTCCAAAATGATTTCTTTTTTTCTTTTATTCACCACATTGTGACGTGACGTTTCGGGCCAATAGCCCTTCCTCAGCTATTGGCCCGAAACGTCACGTCACAATGTGGTGAATAAAAGAAAAAAAGAAATCATTTTGGAGCCCTAGTGTGCGGACTTTTTTGTTCTTTTACAGCTGAGAGTGTAAGCCACTTGTGGATGTTCTGCTCTGGGCTCACAAGAGGTAACACACAAAAAGAAAGCGAACTAAATGAAAACAAATAAAACGTCTCTTATTGTATAATATTTAACCTGAATAGGTATACAGTAAGCAATGTTGTAAACCCTTGAGTGAAGGGTATTTTTCAGTCCAACACATGAGTAACAGAGTAACATGAGTAACAGAGTTCTTACACCCTCTACTGGCAGGAAACAGCTATTGTAGCCATTTTAATTTACTGTGCCTAGTGTCCTATGTTTTTAGGTAAGTGAGCATGTTGTATATCACATTGTTATATGGACCTCTCTTAAATCTCTCTCATAAATCATGAATTGTGGATCATAAAAAAACATAGCCTAACTTAAATGTTAAACCTCTGTTTTGCAGCCATGTTAACCTCTGTTTTGCTGCCATGCCCCTCACTTTAGATTAGGCCCTATAGTGAAAACTAACTTCTAAATTCTGTAATTTCATTTCTGCTATTGTATTATATTTGATTATTTATCTTATACAAAAATCACCCATGCAGTACATCTCTCCAAAACCACTGTGACTTATACACAATGCAGAGAGCGAAAAAGACAGCTTTGTGTTCATGTGCAATGGTCTGTGTGGTGCAGAGCTGCAGAGAGCACGGTGAATCAGACACTGAGTGGCTTCATTTGATTTCTTGTATTTTATGGCCATTCACTGTCCTCTCCTCTAAGGTCCATCTGCGCTGCATGCTTAGCCGGAGGCCATGGTGTCCTTGATCCAGGAGACGTAGTGGCAGACCTTGGCGTAGACGCCGGGCTTGTTCCTCATGGCACTAGCCTGGCACGCCCTCCCAGTGACGCAACGCCTTCAGGCTTTTGCTGCTGGTCTGGTCAACTGCTCATTGAGAAGGATTTCTGAGTTCCCGAAATCTGCGGAACTGCCCCCTTTGGTCGAGAACCAATCAACTTTGAGCAGCTCCAACGGCTCTGGGTAGATGCGTGTTCAAGGCAGCGGAAAGAGTGTTGTTATTGGTTTAAACTCGGCAATCCGCTTTCTGACATCTACCAGTAGCAAACCGAGGCACTTAAAGGAGGCGGGTCAACCAGCGCTGGCAAGAAACCGTGTTAGCACAGGCTGTTGGTCAGACTAAAGTCTTGCAGAGCCTTTGAAAGTCGATGGTAATCAGGCTATCATGGCACAGCCCTTGCCCCAGGACACGATGCCCTGCACCTCACCATTGCACACCAAAGGGCCTCCTGAGTCACCCTGCAAAACAAGAGAGACGTGAGAGAAAGAAAGAAAACCTTCGTGTAAATGTAAACACAGGGGTATTGAAACAACAATTGAACAGTCGAAATCAAGCCTCCCAGATTTATCAACAATCACATTCGTCACCTTCACACACACTTCTGAATACATTTGTTCAAGTGTATAAGGCAAATGCATACTCTACCATAACCCTCTGTGGTAAATAAATACAAAAGAGGTGTTCCACGGCATTATCTCGGGACAACAACATCAACATCACAGGCTTACAGTAGATGAGCCGTACCTGACACGAGTCCTTGCCCCCCTCCATGAAGCCAGCACACATCATATTGTCGGTGACCTGGAAAGGGTAGGCGTCGTTCCAGCAGATGTCGTCGTGAATGGTGGGGATCTCCAGACACTGCAGCTTCTCGGGGTACCTTGCTGCAGCAGGGACAGGCCAGGGGTTGTGTTTTAAAAAACCAAGTGGGAGGGAATCGAGGTTCATTTATCAAGTGGTGGGCGCACCACTACTACTCCCGTGGACTCGAGAAAGTTTGATTACCATGTTTGAGTGAATTCAAGCTGTGAATGCTCTCAGCCAACAGTTAAGCAACACATTATTTCATCAGCGAGAGCTGCCAGCTGTCTCTTGGGGATATGAGAGCCTGCCATTTCACTGAAAACTAAGTGGCATATGTGTCAAAGTGCTACAGAAAGGCTGTCTATCAGACACACACACACACACACGCTCACTCTCTCTCTTTCTCTCTCTCTCACACAGAGAGAAATTCACACACATGCATTCAGACACACACACACACACATGCTCTCTATCTCTCTCTTTCTGTCTACAGTATCTCTCTCTCTCTCTCTCACACACACACACACACATCTCTCTCTTTCTGTCTGTCTATTTCTTGATCTTTCTCACAGAGAGAGAAATTCACACACATACATTCATACTGCACATTCTCCAAAGCTCCATCTTTTGTGGTCTCTTTGCCTTAATGTCAATCTCCATTACCCTCCCATTCACACTTATACTGTTTACACTAGACACTCACACGCTCTCTCTCTCTCTCTCTCTCTCTTACACTCTCATTCATTCGGACACAGAAACTTAGGCATGTACTGTACTGTAATTGGCACGCCCTTATGACAGATCTTTCCCTCCATACACACATTCTCTCTCACACACACACACACACACACACACACTCACACACACAAAAACACACACACAGACACAGACACACTCACAGCCACTGTTGCTGTCGCGGATGTTGCCCCAGCCTGAGACGAGGCACACGGTTCCGGCGGGAGCGCAGGCGCTGGGCAGGGCCATGGTCTGCACGTACTGGGTGATGACGGCCGGCTGACTCAGCTTGATCAGCATGACGTCGTTGTCCACGGTGCGGGGGTTGTACTCGGGGTGGCGGATGGACTTGCCCGACATGATGTGCTGCTCTGTGCCCTCGGGCTCCCTGATGTGGTGCTCGCCCAGACGCACCTCGGTGGGGGACCTGTGTGGAGTGACCAGCATTGGCCGGGTTTCCCAGATTTGTTAAGAAGCTCTTAAGTGCTAAGAACCTCTTAGGAGTGCTATAAGAACGTTCTAAGAACGTTCCTAAGAAGTTCTTAGCACTTAAGAGCTTCTTAACGAATCTGGGAAACCCGACCATTGTGCGTAGTGAAGTACACAGCTGAGCTGCACCTTGTTTTTAACTGCTCAGACTCTTCTGGTGTGGCAGTCAAGGTAAAAGTCATGGACACAAACATTTGTTCCTTTTGCCCACTTGTCTATAGAGCCCTGAATAAAAATGTTTAGGTGGTTTGGATCCAGACTTTTCTCATTCTTTGGCCCTCTGAGTGTGAGTCTTTATATATTTTATATTATTATCATAGATCATTATCATAATGCTATGATAATAACATAAAATCTAGCTTAGTGACATCTGATCTTACATCAGAAAGGTTGTCCCATTTTATGTCCCCAAATTAGGCCCCATTACAGTAATACCTAGAAGTGTTTCTTTTGTTTCCCATAGTATGTCGTATTTGTTTTCACTGATTTTACATAATGGAGTTTACAGAACGCATCAAGCTTAATCCTGCTTTTCATCTATTTCAGCCCCATATATGTAAGCACAAGCTCCCTCACTGTCTCTCTGGTGGTGGTGCACTCACGATTGGTAGCAGTGGGCTGCAGAGAGGACCCAGTCAGGGGAGAGGAGGGTGCCGCCACAGTAGTTGTACCCGTCGTACAGAGACACTTGCCAGGGCACGGAGTTCTTCACACACTCATAGCCTCCCACAATTTTGTCATCTTCTCCCTCCCAGGCAGATGCTTCGCAAAAAGGGACGAAAATAAACAAAAACTGGAAGGTATGCAATGAAACATATGGTACGGTGGTATATAGGGTTGGGTATCGTTTGAATTTGAACGATTCCGATTCCGATTTCGATTCCTTGTTTCGATTCCGGTTCCTAACGATTCTCGATTCCGATTCTTGTAAAAGGCAGGGTCAAAAAAGCTTGGATATTTCAAATGAGCTAGCTAACCAACGGTCTTTCTGAATGACATTTACTATAAATTTCTCACAGGGCTGTTTTCAACTACAATATAAATTGTCTTCTTGTTGCCTCAGCTCGGTTATGCAAACACCTTCTTCGTTGGTGTTTAGCGGCTTCTTCTTCCGGTTCGCGGACTGGGAATCGATACTAGGAATTGAAATTTAAACTTTTGAACGATTCCGGGAGAATTGGAAAGCTCGTCCCGGTTCCCATCGATTCTCGATTCTCGATACCCAACCCTAGTGGTATATACAGTCACATAGGCGCCTCTTTCTCAGGAAGTTTTAACCCACGGGGCCTCAGTGCTTTGATGTTGCATGCGATGATTGATTACATTTACGTGTATGTGTATTGTACTTTGGTGTAATTGCCTGTGACTCGGAGTACCCCAAAACCAAACATACAGAATCCCATGTCACATTTAGCACACGCAACAAATCTTTTAAGAGCATTAGTTCCATAATGCATTCTCCCACAAATGGTTAACTTATTTTAGGCTAATTATAAGAGCTTCTGTTCTTTTGTTAGACATCTTAAAATCTTGAAATTTACCTGCCACTGCCAAGAAAGCCACGAAAAAACACAGCTTCATGTTTACCCTCACGTCCCTGCCGACCCCACCTGCTGTTTTATATTCGCCACTGTGTTGGTTATCTTACTCAGCTCAAGGCCCCAGCTTATCTGAATCCCACACTGAAGAGAGCAACTGCATGCAGCAACCAGTGTCGGGAAGGTAACTTTTAAAGTGTATTCCACTACAGATTACAACATACACTCCCTAAAATGTCATTTGTAATATATTCCAATAGATTAGGCTACTCAAAGTGAGCAATTGTGAATACTTTAGATTACATCAGCATTGTTTTATATACATTCCCAGAGATTTTTTCACAAAATCCCTGTCACTATTACGTGTACAAAGAAAACAAGTGCCATATTATGAAATACATGTTATATGCGGGGTGATATGCATGCATTATCTTTGTTTCAATCTTCAATCAATCATATCTTTGCTATCTTTCTAGATTTTATCTTTGTCTCAAATCATGTCTGAACGCATGAAATTGTAGAATTCAGGACTGATTTAGTGCTCCGAGCCTGTTGTGTTGATCTCCTTTTTTTCTATGACAACGTGTACCTTTTTAATCGCTTCGGCACATTCTGTGCTCCCATGCCAAATATAGATCTCGTCTTTATCAGAAACTCTCAGACATTTAGCCCACTCAACAGGTTTAGATGTCCTCCGCTCCGGCCCTGTTAAACCGATATTAAACATTAAGGCCATTTTAGATTGTAATGTTATAATACTATCACAATTACTGTATAAACATAGTGCATTCATGAAATGTTCCAGAAGTAATAACAAAAAAAATAAACAGGCAATGCTTAATCTTTAATAAATCATTATTTACATACATTTTCAGAGGACACTGCTTATTTCATATCTGAAACCTGATAGCATTTCTGCACTAGAACCTAACCTGCCTCTTTCGTGGCTCCTGTTTTTCATCTGGTTGTGTTAAATCACAAGGGAACAATCGCACAGTGTAGACTAGGACCACCCAGTTTGCCAGCTGGGCCTCCCGTTTGCCAACCGGTCCCTTTTTCATTTACTTCAGAGGGGCGGTAGTAAAGACTGCTGTTAGTCTTGCCTCTGTTCATTCAAAGAATATTCTTTTAGCTTGGTTTTTAATTAAAAGGCATGTACCATTGATCTTCCCCACAGTAAAGACACCTACTGTTGTAGCACAATAACAATAAGAGGCTGATGAGATATTGATAAAACACCTTGGAAATATTACGGTAAACTGAATTTTGAGAACAGAACACTTGTGTGATATAACACCCATGAGCAATGCACAGGGTGCAACTGTGATATTTTGTTGACACATCACTCCGTTGTGTGCAAAGTATTATAATGGCAGTGCACATACACATACAGGAAAGGTTTAAACAACTGTACTATGTTGAACCCATTTCTGTTGCTAATATCACCTCAGTGATATTAAGACTTCCACAGACTGGAAAAAAATAATAATAATAATAACAATAACAATAATAATAACCCACTTCCAAGTCATTGACAAGGCATCTGACAAGATTTATGAATGAGTAATATGCATCAATCTGGTTCTCTTTCAGGATCACTGTGAAGTTCACTTTCAGTGGTCTGTGAAAGACAAACACTCACACAACGTAGACACCGTTCACTGTCTATTTTCATTAAAACTGATACTGAAACTGAGATTGAAAGTGGTTGACACATTTGCAAGAGCCGATTGAAAAAGCATAAAATACCCGCAAGGGTGTATTGCAGAAACAACAAGGATGCTAGGCTGACTTCAGGCACATTTGAATTGAGACAAGGATACATGTGAGGACGCCAACAACTTTCAACCCTCTTGGCGTGGTTTTTTGGAGAATACCTGAATGAGTGGGTTGTGCAGAGTAGAATGTGGTCACATGGTCTGATATTGGGATGTGTACACTATCCATTTCTAGAAAACATATATGTACACCACCCACATTGTTATAGGCCTATGCAGAGAAAGAAAACAGTACACTCAACAACATTACAATTACATAAAGAAATGTATACATTATAGAAAAGTTCTGAAATCAATTTCTTTATTTAGACCGTGATATATCCAGGTTGACCTTCAAGAGCACCTTGCTTATGGAGACGGCTGACCTTCACAACCTGAGCATTCACTTGTCCTTCCCTTTCAGTCTTCAGTAACCCACGATGAATAATGGAACAATTACCATTAATATACTGAATGTACACATTGTGTAGGCTACTGTTTATATATATATTATGAAGGTATAATTGGGGCAAAAGTCACAAGCACATTTAACTGCAGATTTCGCATTCGCACACTAAAGTCACAAATGTGTAACCGTACATTTGTAGTTGTACATATTCAGACTTCAGGGATGAAGTGCAGGAGACTGCTTCATCTGCTGTGTGCTGAGTCATGGCTGCAGACTGCTTCATCTGCTGTGTGCTGAGTCATGGCTGCAGACTGCTTCATCTGCTATGTGCTGAGTCATGGCTGCAGACGGCTTCATCTGCTATGTGCTGAGTCATGGCTGCAGACTGCTTCATCTGCTGTGTGCTGAGTCATGGCTGCCAGGGGGGCATCTTAGGGTAGAACCGTAACCCTCTTCTCATCAGTGATATCACCTCCCTGTTCTCCCAGCTGCCCTGCTCTGCTCAACAAGCCCAAAGTGTTCTTCCTCCAGGTGGATCTCTACTGCTGAAGTGCAGGTGGACTTCATGGAGGGGGTCCTAGAGGAAGGTGGACCCATCTCAACACCAGCATACTCTATCATCCTTAACTGTCTGTCCACAGTGGATGATTATGTCTCTATCAGGTGCATGAGAACAATCTGTAGACAGCTGAGAGAGGGTTGTGCAACGTGAGTTCCATAGACATACTGTATTCACTATATTTCCAAAAGTATTGGGTCACTTGCCTTGACTCGCATATGAACTTAAGTGACACCCCATTCTTTAATATGATGCTGATCCAGCCTTATAACAACTTATAATCAACTCTTCTGGGCAGGCTTTCCACAAGGTTTAAGAGTGAGTTTATTGGGATTTTGACCACTCTTCCAGAAGCACATTAGTGAGGTCACACACTGATGTTGGACGAGGAGACTGGCGCTCAGTGTCCGCTCTCACTCATCTCAAAGGTGTTCTATTGGGTTGAGGTCAGGACTGAGGTCAAAGGTGTTCTAGTGGGTTGAGGTCAGGACTGAGGTCAAAGGTGTTCTAGTGGGTTGAGGTCAGGACTGAGGTCAAAGGTGTTCTATTGGGTTGAGGTCAGGACTGAAGTCAAAGGTGTTCTATTGGGTTGAGGTCAGGACTGAGGTCAAAGGTGTTCTATTGGGTTGAGGTCAGGACTGAGGCCAGCCAAGGTCATCCACACCAAACTCTGTCATCCATGTCTTTATGGACCTTGCTTTATGCACTGGTGCCACGTGCATGTGACCGCATGCAATTCAAAGCCTTCCTATTTGTGTGTGTGTGTGTGTGTGTGTGTGCGTGCGTGCGTGTGTGTGTGTGTGTGTGTGTGTGTGTGTGTGTGTGTGTGTGTGTGTGTGTGTCACCATTCCTGTAACTGACAGCTATGTGGTTACATGCAGAGACTATGTGACCATGTGCATGTGACCGCACACAATTCAAACAAAGCTGTCCTATTTGTGTGTAAGCAGGCTGGACTAATCCACTGGGAAGGCTGTGTTTTTGTGCATACGGTCACATAGTCTATGCATGTAGTCACGTAGCTCTGATACTCAACTGCCATATCAATCAAGTGACAGTTCTACATGTAGTCAGGTGGTAAGTCTAGGATCATCAAGACTAGTTTTAAGCAGGGCTGTAGTACTCGAGTCCGGACTCGAGTCCGGTTTTTTATGGTCTCGGACTTGTCTCGGACTCGCTGGTATCTGACTTGGACTTGTCTCGGTCTCGGCCACTGGTCTTGCCAAATATGGTTCTTGGTCTTGACCGAGTCCAGGCATCTTTCTTATGTTATAATATTCAAGGGAAGTAGGAGTACACTCTGTAATACTGGTCATTCTTGTCTTTGTCTGGAGTGAAGCTATTGTAATTTAGTTGCTCAAATGCTCAGTACTAGTACCTAGCAGTGGTAATAGTAGTGGATTGGTGTTTGTATCAGTTGTAACTAAGGTATCAGCTTATATCATTCTGTTTTCTTTAAATTAGATTATGTGATATTAAGGGAAATGGTTATACTTACAAATCCTGGGTGGGTATTTAGATCAGCAAAATTAATAATAACCCAAAATTATTGTCTTTATACTGTCATGCATGCAAGTTGTTTTTTTCTGTCCTGGACTCGGTCTTGGCTCGGACTCAAGTCTTTTGGACTGGGTCTGTCTTGGACTTGAACCTCTTTGGACTCGGTCTTGACTTGGTCTCGACCGGTCCTGGTCTTGGACTTGTCTTGGACTCGACAAAGGTGGTCTTGACTACAGCCCTGGTTTTAAGTAATGCTATGAGAGGAGATGTTTTCTGCAGAACTGGGTCTTCAAGGAGTTTCTTTCAGATGGAGAGGGATGTCCCTGCTCTAGTAGAAACTGGAAGAGTGTTCCACCAGCGAGGAACAACAGATGAAAAACAGTGACTTGGTCTCATCTCAGGCGATGTGACTTGGTCTCAGGCGATGTGACTTGGTCTCAGGCGATGTGACTTGGTCTCATCTCAGGCGATGTGACTTGGTCTCAGGCGATGTGACTTGGTCTCAGGCGATGTGACTTGGTCTCACCTCAGGCGATGTGACTTTGTCTCAGGCGATGTGTTTCATACCCTCAAGATAGGGCCCTATAAGTATCATAAACCCCCCAGGGGCAATTGCTCTGTCGCTATTTTGGAGTTTTAAACTCCAACTCCCAACTCCAACATCCAAATTAGCGACAGAGCAATTGCCCCTGGGTGACTAAGTCGTTTCTTGGTGTTTTAAGCCCCCAACAGTGTCTTCAAGGCAGCGCTGCCTGGGTCCATATGATGTTAGCCAATTCACTTCTACTGTAGCCTATCACAAGCAACAGGCTGATGCAAGGCAGTGTGTGAGAAATCACTGCTGTATTCAATGACCGCTAAACAACGCATACAGTACTGTAAGTCTCCTTCACTAACTTTGTAATCAGTTGACGGCAAAGACTGCAAAACACAATCTGAAATGTTTATAATATAGTTTACTATATGTGTACTGCCTATATTACAGTTTACTATATGTTTTATGTTATATTTTTATGTCTGAAGGAAATGAAAGTTGAAACTGCTTTCACTAGACCTGAGAGTAAACCGCAAGTTCTGTTCTGTTATAGCCAGAGTATAAGTTCTGTTTTGTTATAGCCAGAGTACAAATGTCATGTAGGTTCTAGAAGCATTGCGGTTTCAAATCATGTGAAAATGAAAGGGTAGCGGCAGTTTCTTGAGAACAGCAGCTCAGCTACTAAGATTTAGGGCACACTGTGTAATTAGTACCGGTGAGTGGTATAGCGGGATTTTTGAGTGTGAGTATGTTGGATATTTTTGTATGTTTCTGCGCAAATAAAGACAAGAACCAGTGATCCCAGATGACAACACAAAAGTATTATCTTTGCAAGGAGAGAGAATGATGCAACACAAAAAGACACCAGACTCTGATGAGTTATGTCAGAGTGTGTCCTTAACATGTGATTACACGAGCAGAGTCTCTGGCTGTGCTCTGCTACACATTTTCACATGATATCATTCATGGATCTTTCTTGGATTCATTTCAGCTGCTGAATATCGTCTTGGATAGGAAACATATGCTTGCTGTTGAATCCAATTCACCATGCTAGGTTGTGTATATTGAGAAAATATTTTGTTTTGGAGTGAAGGGCTCGTTGTACAAAGACAGCACAAATATTAACATATTGCATGGAATTACCTAAGCTTTCACGCCATTAAAAGAGTAGAGATCATGTATAAGATGTAAACAAGAGGTGACCATGCAGAGCAGGATTTTTTTAACGGCTTCATAGGCTCTAACAGACTTAATATACCCAGGTCTAGCAGATTGGAAAGTGGATGGCGTGAAAGTGAAAGTAGAAAGGCAAACAAGAAATGTTATATTAAGGTTGCTTTTTGAGTAACAAGAAAAGACGGACACGGCCTTGTATGCTCCAGTTTAATGGAAGTTTACAATATGTTTACCACCGAGAGGTTTGCTGATAACATTGGTGATAGGCTACCTGTGGAGTTCCAATGTTTATATGCATGTGCATGGCACGCTTGGTGCGCACTTGCGCACGCAAGATATTAAGACGTCAGTCACTAAACTGAGTATAGCGCACGTACTGTAGCATAGCCAGTTTACAGGGTATTTTAAGGGATTAAATTAGACTCCAATTCTGGCCTGGTAAGAGGAACTATGCCGGTTTGGCGATTTCTTCGCTGCTTTCGCTTTCGCTCTCAGTTTTCGCTCGTTTAACTTGCAGATTTCTTTGCCGAGCTTCCCCTTCAGATAGCGTGTATTTTATAACACTTCTTAACACTTTCTATTTGGCAGTGCCCCGACCCGGTGTCACAAACCGAAATAAGTCAAATAATCATTGACTCCGATCCGAAGCTGATCAGTTCTCCGATCTCTCTCTCTCTCTCTCTCTCTCGGAACACTCTAGGGTCCCTATTTTAAAACTCATTGGGGGGTTGGCCGCCGTGATTGAGAAACAGGGGCATGTCCCTAAAGTTTCGGTTGCGTCTTCTAGGCAGGGGTCTCACAATAACTGTAGCGAATTGAGATATTTATTGTTTGTCAGGAGACATAGATTTACACAGGGACTGTAGTCTACATTGTCTGTATGAAGACTTGAAACCCTGGAAATCCTGTGCTGACATTTGAGAGCAGTGTTCACCTAGAGACCGATGACGCTATTGATCTGATTGGATGAGCGTGTCTCAGTTGAGTTTGCCTGTATCTGACAGACTTGGATTTCCTTTCGCCCGCACTGTTCAACTCAGTCCGGAGCAGACCCTGTGAAGATGACTCTAACAGAGATATTTCTCATTATTGCTGGGATTCTGTACACGGAGGCCATTAAGGGTGAGTAAAGTGACTGTGTTTACATACAGAAGCCAAGAGGAAGTTTACTGAGTTTTTACACACAGAGGCTGTTGAACATTAGCCTAATACAGTTTGATAACATTATATCCTCAGCAGGAGGTTATACGGTGGAATGACATTCCTAAAACTTGTGGAATCACCACTGGATACTAAAATCAAACGTAACGCCAGATTGGTGTCCACCAAAATAATGGCATCAAGTAAAATACTATCCTGAGATATAGAGTGTAGACAGAGAGGTATTTGTGAGATCTTCATTTGAAGTTAAATGGTAGTAGGCTACAGGTCACATTTATGCAAATTTACTTTGTCCTATTGCATTGTAACAGTTGGTATAGGCCTACCTTTGCTCTGTTGTACTTGTGCACATTCACATTGCTCAGAAAGGATGCCGAAATGTTTAACATTGAAATTAATGCTGTGTTAAAACACTGCTGGATGCTCAAATCAACCATGACACCACATTGGTCTCTACCAAAATAACTGCATTATAAGTGAAGCACTGAGACACTGTAACTGAAGCCTCTGTGAGCTCTTCATCAGAAGTTAAAGGGATGAAGACAATGAAGCTGTGATGTCATATGAAACAAAAAGTGTATTGTAAAAAATGGAAGTTCTGTTTTTAGATACACGGAGAGGTCGTGTGTCTGTGGTGTCCTGCTCACGGCACTGAAGGATGTTGGCTCTCACTGTTGGTGTAATTGTGTTGTGTTGTGTGTCTGTGGTGTCCCGCTCACGGCGCTGAAGGATGTTGACTCTCACTGTTGGTGTAATTGTGTTGTGTTGTGTGTCCCAGATGTGCACGTGGACTGTTGGTGTAATTGTGTTGTGTTGTGTTGTGTGTCTGTGGTGTCCCGCTCACGGCACTGAAGGATGTTGACTCTCACTGTTGGTGTAATTGTGTTGTGTTGTGTGTCTGTGGTGTCCCGCTCACGGCACTGAAGGATGTTGACTCTCACTGTTGGTGTAATTGTGTTGTGTTGTGTGTCCCAGATGTGATGTTGGCCTCACTGTTGGTGTAATTGTGTTGTGTTGTGTTGCGTGTGCCAGATGTGCACGTGGCTGTTGACATGGTGGGCTGCACAGACTCAGACGGAGAGGTCATGTACGGACTGGACGGGGAGGAGACGGGCCACGCGGACTGGAAGGCCCAGAAGTTTGTGATGACGCTGCCTGCGTTTGCTGATCCGTTTGCGTACCCGGAGAGCGCATATGAGAGTGCACTTACTCAGCAGAAATCCTGCAAAGAACATCTGGCAACAAGTGTCAATTTTACCAATAGCCCAGCAGTGGCAGAGGGTGAGTTCAAATAGCATTGCTGATTTATAATCTAGTATAATCGACTAGTTTTATTGATCAGCCACAAAAACAGTTATATATATTATATATAGAGTATGTATATATGCTAAAGATGACTAAAAAGAGGAATAAAAAATAGGAAAATCCTCCAGATTGGGCAACCATACTTGCATGCAACATACTGTACTGTACCTTGTCTGCGAACAGTGCTTTAGTGTTGCTTTACTGGTTGGATTTTGGATGAGGCTTTACATCAGTCTGTTGAGTGCAGCGATGCCAGAGGGCAATATGGCCTCCTCTCTCTCTCTATAGCTGAGTGCCTATGTTAAAAGGGTTACAAGTGCCCTACACCTTGTGTCTCCCCCACACTTAACCCTTGCATGTCGTCCCCAGCACCCCCCTCCACCTCCGTGTACCCCAAATCTAAGATGAAGACGGGCGTTGAGAACACTCTGGTCTGCTTCATCACTGCGTTCTACCCGCCCCGGCTCCACGTGTCCTGGACCAGGAACAACAAGGTGGTGAGCGAGGGAGTGAGCCACAGCCAGCTGCGGGTCAACCTCAACGACGGCTCCTTCACCATGTTCTCCACCCTGCAGTTCACCCCTCACGAGGGGGACATGTACACCTGCGCCGTGCAGCACTCCACGCTGGAGAGACCCATGACCAGAGAGTTCGGTAAAGCCTCTCGTTATACTCTTGACCCATGACCAGAGAGTTCGGTAAAGCACTCCACTCTCATTACCCTCTTGACCCGTGACCAGAGAGTTCGGTAAAGCCTCTCGTTATACTCTTGACCCATGACCAGAGAGTTCGGTAAAGCACTCCACTCTTATTATACTCTTGACCCGTGACCAGAGAGTTCGGTAAAGCCTCTCGTTATACTCTTGACCCATGACCAGAGAGTTCGGTAAAGCCTCTCATTATACTCTTGACCCATGACCAGAGAGTTCGGTAAAGCCTCTCGTTATACTCTTGACCCATGACCAGAGAGTTCGGTAAAGCACTCCACTCTCGTTATACTCTTGACCCATGACCAGAGAGTTCGGTAAAGCACTCCACTCTCGTTATACTCTTGACCCATGACCAGAGAGTTCGGTAAAGCACTCCACTCTCATTACCCTCTTGATCCATGACCAGAGAGTTCGGTAAAGCACTCCACTCTCGTTATACTCTTGACCCATGACCAGGGAGTTCGGTAAAGCACTCCACTCTCATTACCCTCTTGACCCATGACCAGGGAGTTCGGTAAAGCACTCCACTCTCATTACCCTCTTGAACAATGGCCAGAGAGTTCGGTAAAGCACTCCACTCTCGTTATACTCTTGAACAATGACGAGAGAGTTCGGTAAAGCACTCCACTCTCGTTATACTCTTGACCCATGACTAGAGAGTTCGGTAAAGTCTCTCGTTATACTCTTGACCCATGACCAGGGAGTTCGGTAAAGCACTCCACTCTCATTACCCTCTTGAACAATGACCAGAGAGTTCGGTAAAGCCTCTCATGAACCTCTTGACCCATGACTAGAGAGTTCGGTAAAGCCTCTTGTTATACTCTTGACCCATGACCAGAGAGTTCGGTAGGCTAAAGCACTCCACTCTGGAAAGATCCATGACGAGAGAGTTCGGTAAAGACTCTCGTTATACTCTTGACCCATGACCAGAGAGTTCGGTAAAGCACTCAACTCTGGAAAGATCCATGACGAGAGAGTTCGGTAAAGACTCTCGTTATACTCTTGACCCATGACCAGAGAGTTCGGTAAAGCACTCCACTCTGGAAAGATCTTTGACGAGAGAGTTCGGTAAAGACTCTCGTTATACTCTTGACCCGTGACTAGAGAGTTCGGTAAAGACTCTCATTATACTGCTTTGGCAAAAGAGTGAAATTATTTACCTTGGGTACTGTAAATGACTGAAGCCAAGTGATTAGTAATTAGTAGGTAATGCATGTCAGGATAACAGGAATAAACAGCTAATAGAATTATAGGATTGTCTGTTTTAGACCTGTTTTCTAACCGTGTGTGTGTGTGTGTGTGTGTGTGTGTCCTCCTCAGATGTTGTGATGTCGGAGCCCAGTGTTCTTCCAACAGTGCTGTTTGGAGTGGGTGTGGGTGCGGCGGCGCTGGGAGCAGCTATTGGAGTATTCTTCATCGTCAAGGGAAACCAGTGCAACTGAACCTGCGTTCTGCTGTAGTCATCACCTGAACCTGCGCTCTGCTGTGCTCAACACAGCATCAACTGTTCCTATCAGACATTTAGATTTACTGGACTTACTCTAAAGAACAGATATTAACTCTGGCTCTCAGTCTCAGCTCTCATTCATCCCACTCATCATTCATCTCACTCGGTGCAGGCCTGCCAAGTTCATCCACACCAATCTCTGTCATCCATGTCTTTATGGACCTTGCTTTATGCACTGGTGCACCGTTAGTATGTTGGAACAGGAAGGGGCCATCGTTGAGCTGGGCTTGGTCCCTCAGTTCCAGTGAAAGGAACTCTGAATGCTTCAGCATTAACCAAGAGATTTTGGACAATTCCATGCTCCCAACAGTTTGGGGATGGCCCCTTACATTGTTTGGCAATTTCATTCAAATTCCCTGGAACATTAGGCACAGATATAGCAGCACATTAGTAATGTGAATTGTAAGTTATGACTTTATGTAAACTTCAGTTATATTTTCTGTAATGAATAAAAGATAATAAATGGTAAAAAAAAAAAGCTAAAATGATTGGTTTTCCATGTGAGATCTGTGATGTGTCTCTATTATTGATAATGATTGGTTTTGAACTCTATGAAGGCGCTTTCAGCTCAACAGGGGTGTCACTAGCACATGAGCACATTTGGGGCTTAGGCTATAGAGTCTAACCGTTTCTCTTAATTTTACCTGCTCTTGCTGTTCACTTTTAGTAATGAATCCACCGACGATAGCCTCATTTGCGCCACATTGATTGTATATTATGGACAATAATATTATGACAATTAAAGCAACACTAAAGCATTTGTCCTCTGTCACACGCACGCTATTTGTTTATCCAGCAATAACGATGTCAACAGACAATGCAATCTGGTAAATTATAGTGTGGTTATAGCCGATAGAGGGCCGCAAAGTGAATGCAGAAGTGCCGTTCACCCTGTTATGAAACGCTGAAATGATTTTGGAAACATTATTTTAAGGTACAAGCAACTCTTTAGTGTTGCTTTAAAGGATGTAATGACATGCTGTTATTTTGACATTGACATTGTTTGCTATTAAAAACAAATATAGCAATAGCCACCTGGCAGTGTATATGGTTGATGTTATGTTTAGCTTAAGAAGAACGAATCAAAGACTTAGGCTACTCATTTGATTACAAAGGCAAAGTTGCCTAAACTAGGCCAGCACTATGTGTCCATCTCCATCTATAATGAGTGCAGGGCAGGCTGATAACAAAGCTGAATTTTGGACTAAGTAACGAGAACAGCACAACTCCACTTTCTTGTCCGTTTATGATTTCCATATCACCTCCTGGTACTCTATTAAGGGCAAGTGATGCACTACTTTGTTGCGTCTACACTCCTGCTGTTCCTGCTGTTTCCCAACAGGCCATGTTGCGTCTAGCTGTTCCCCAACAGGCCATGTTGCGTCTAGCTGTTCCCCAACAGGCCATGTTGCGTCTAGCTGTTCCTCTACAGGCCATGTTGCGTCTACTGTTCCTCTACAGGCCATGTTGCGTCTAGCTGTTCCCCAACAGGCCATGTTGCGTCTAGCTGTTCCTCTACAGGCCATGTTGCGTCTACACTCCTGCTGTTCCTGCTGTTCCCCTACAGGCCATGTTGCGTCTAGCTGTTCCCCTACAGGCCATGTTGCGTCTACACTCCTGTTCCTGCTGTTCCCCTACAGGCCATGTTGCGTCTACACTCCTGCTGTTCCTCTACAGGCCATGTTGCGTCTACACTCCTGCTGTTCCTGCTGTTCCCCTGTTCCCCTACAGGCCATGTTGCGTCTACACTCCTGCTGTTCCCCTACAGGCCATGTTGCGTCTACACTCCTGCTGTTCCCCTACAGGCCATGTTGCGTCTACACTCCTGCTGTTCCTGCTGTTCCCCTACAGGCCATGTTGCGTCTACACTCCAGTTCCTGCTGTTCCTGCTGTTCCCCTACAGGCCATGTTGCGTCTACACTCCTGCTGTTCCTGCTGTTCCCCTACAGGCCATGTTGCGTCTACACTCCTGCTGTTCCTGCTGTTCCCCTACAGGCCATGTTGCGTCTACACTCCTGCTGTTCTCCTACAGGCCATGTTGCGTCTACACTCCTGCTGTTCCTGCTGTTCCCCTACAGGCCATGTTGCGTCTACACTCCTGCTGTTCCCCTACAGGCCATGTTGCGTCTACACTCCTGCTGTTCCTGCTGTTCCCCTACAGGCCATGTTGCGTCTACACTCCTGTTCCTGCTGTTCCCCTACAGGCCATGTTGCGTCTACACTCCTGCTGTTCCTGCTGTTCCCCTACAGGCCATGTTGCATCTACACTCCTGCTGTTCCTGCTGTTCCCCTACAGGCCATGTTGCGTCTACACTCCTGCTGTTCCCCTACAGGCCATGTTGCGTCTACACTCCTGCTGTTCCTGCTGTTCCCCTACAGGCCATGTTGCGTCTACACTCCTGCTGTTCTCCTACAGGCCATGTTGCGTCTACACTCCTGCTGTTCCCCTACAGGCCATGTTGCGTCTACACTCCTGCTGTTCCCCTACAGGCCATGTTGCGTCTACACTCCTGCTGTTCCCCTACAGGCCATGTTGCGTCTACACTCCTGCTGTTCCCCTACAGGCCATGTTGCGTCTACACTCCTGCTGTTCCTGCTGTTCCCCTACAGGCCATGTTGCGTCCCGCTGGAGGCTGATGGTGGGTAGGGCGACTACTATAGACCTCTGAAGTTCGCCTACAAATAAGATCCAAAGCTGCCATCTTTGCCCATATAAGGAATTCCGGGTGTCAAGTTGCATTGTAAGTTAGCTCTGGGGCAGGTAGCAAAGATCAAAGTGCCGTCTTCACCTACCTAGCACAAAGCATCTGCATTTCCAATGTCTTTGTCCCAGTGAGAGTTTAACAGGTGCAAAAATTAAAAATCCCCATGTTATTTTCCCATAGAAAAAAGCTCAAGCTACTGGATCTCCTTATTTGGGCAAAGATGGTGGCCTTTTTGTACAGTAGGCGAACTTCAGAGGTCTATAAAGACGCCCTCTCCCTCTCGCTCCCACTTCCCATCCTGTCTGACGTCGGGGCACTCTCTCTCTCTCTCTCTCTCGCTCCCACTTCCCATCCTGTCTGACGTCCGGGCGCTCTCTCTCTCTCTCTCTCGCTCTCTCTCTCTCTCTCCCTCTCGCTCCCACTTCCCATCCGCTCCCGTCGGCAGACGCAGGGCAGCTTCGTGGTGCCTCACTGCCGCACGTTCCCCTTATGGGACTAATCTTTGTTGTCTTTAGTTTACAGTTCTTATCTAGGGCAGGTGGTATTTGGTGATGGGTGTTCACTTTATTTAGTTTAGGTGTGGTTAAGTATAGCAGTTAGAGGACCGAAGACTCACAGCAACACTTCTCTTTTGTTCATGGTCGGGAGTAAGATTCACTTCCCCGTAGATATGTGTGGTCAGGGTTTGGGTTTTCTTCCTGTTTGTTTTTGTTACTCTATTACCACCATGCTCCGTTTATGTCCAAATCACTTTCATTCATTAGACTAAGTTGTATGCACCGTCGCCACTTCCCTATGGCCTTTGTATGCTATGTTGTACCTTCTCAATACTCAATTCTCAATTTGATGGTCTCGTAACACCTCCTTAGACAAAATATGAGATGCAAACATTAACATGCCCAACCATGGAAGTCTCAGTCAGGTTGGGTTGCGAATGGAACTCTCTCTCTCTCTCTCTCTCTCTCTCTCTCTCTCTCTCTCTCTCTCTCTCTCAAATTCAAAGGGTGCTTTATTAGCATGGCTGTGTGGTACAGTGCTGCCAAAGCCAGGTTACAAATAACACCAATATCACAAAGGAAATAAAACAGAAATACGTACATTATGCAATGTATAAACATGTGAGCACAAAAATGTGTGTGTGTGTGTGAGAGAGAGAGAGAGAGAGAGAGAGAGAGTATCTATGTGTGTGTGTGTGTGTGTGCGTGAGTGCACATGCGAGAACTTATGCTTTTTTTGTGCATGTGTCGGTTACTGTTTACTGTCCCTCAGGTTTTGACATTTTAAGATCTCTCTCTCTCTCTCTCTCTCTCTCGTACGCATGCTCTAAATAGCTACAAAGGCAGCCTAATGGTCAAAGTTTCAATGTGGCCGACAGACGCAAAATGTGTCCAAATTCACGCCCATTATTCTCTGTTGAATTGCTCACAGAGTGACAAACCCTCTTTTCCTTTTCCCACTACTATTCATTCAGAAAAAAGTGATCTCAACCTAATTAGTTGCTTTCCTGATTCAGGCTATCTTTTCCATATTGTACATGATTCCATATGGACATTCATTGCTGTGATAAAAATATATATTATTACAATGTCATAGCATTGTGATTTAGAGAGAAACTAGTTTGTGTCATTCCATGTTTTATTTTAGTAATTTGGACAACTCATCTTTTCCCTTTTTTCTGATTTGCCCGGCAGCTCAGGCTGGAAATCTGCACATCTATCTCCCCTGCTTCCTGTCCACAACCTTTAGGTCTAATTTCAAACTAGCTTATCCAAAAGATGCACCAGATCGTTGGTCTGATTGGTTGAATGACTATCCAAGCGTACGGAGTCATTTGAACGATGCCCAATGATCACGCCTCATTCTTGATCCGTCTAATTTGACAGGGCACAATGTAATTGTGTCATCAGCATAAATAAAGAATTATATTTCCACACGGGAGATTATTCCACAGAAGATTACGGAGGGCTGCAGCCTTTCAACTGATATGACAAGTTCTCATTCTCATTCAAATCATAGTCTGCACAGTAACACATGACAAGTTCCCTCTTCTAAATCCCTATTGGTTCATTTTCAGACTCATTCATTTTCACCTTCACTTTCAGATTATCCTACTCTGTATTTCTTGTTGTAACTTCCTCACAAATGCAGACGGCAACAGAATGTCCTCCCGGCAGTATTTTGTCACTGGGGTCATCCTTGCCTCTACTCTTCTGGGAGTGGGTAAGTTTACTGTTTAACACGGTCTGTGCACATTTATGTGGTACATGAGTATATGGCAAGAGTGTATGTTCCATTGACCAATCAGTTATGTTTACTCTCACAGCCCTAGTCCATTACAGCATTATTTAACCCATGTGAAAATAGAACTATATACAGTACGTTGCCATTCAATCACAGTGACATTTAACTCAGTGCTGTGGGTGTAGACAACACATGCATGTTATAAAAATTAGTGAAGATATTAATGATAGTATTTTTTTCCCCTGTAGGTGCCTTTAATGGATATTACGAGTATTACACTCAGACATGCTATTTCAACCAAAACAATTTGAGTGATGTGGAGTTTGTTATATCCAGATGGTTTAACAAGGCTATCTACTTACAGTTCAATAGCACTGTGGGGCGGTTTGTAGGATCCACTGCACTTGGAGTGAACCTTGCAAATGAGTACAACAGAAATGGAACGATGCTGAAATATTTGAAGAATGGCACGAACACATACTGCAAGCCCAATGATCAGATTCATTCTCAGAAGATCCTGTCAAAGACCGGTGAGTACGAGTGAAGAACGCTTAGGTATAAAATCACTCTGCATCTACAGTATCATGACTGTCAGACAGGGATGAACATATCAACACATTTCATCACTCATAGTGTGTGGTCAGTGTCGTTCCCCACAACTTGTAGAAAAATGAGTCACATACAGAAGAAATCAATGATTCTGAATTAGACAATAATTAATTTAAGAATATCAGGAGACTTTAATGCACTGAAATAGTGGTGGACATGTAGCCTATCCACACAATGTATATGGATGTGTTCAGAAGTGGGTACTCGAGTTGCACTTAAAGGGAACAATGCAGGTTTGCCGATTTCATTGCCGGTTTCACTTTCACTTATCATTTTCGCTCGTTTTACGCTTGCAGATTTCTCTGCAGAGCTTCCCCTACAGCTTTAGTGTGTATATTTTACAACACTCCTTAATCGGTCAGTCTGCCTTTTCATGAGCATGATTTTTTTTCAAACTTGCGAGACAGCTGTCATTCAACCCGAAATAAGTCAAATAACCATTCCAATGACTCCAAAGCTGATTAGTTAAGGCAAATAAAGTTTAAAAAAAACATGCATAGTTCGCCCTTAACTTGTTTTTTTTTTTGTTTTCAAATGACGCACACAAACCATTGTAGAAGAACCAGTTGAACACTGATGTGCTCAATGTAAAACACTATGATGAATGGAAAGTACTTCTCCATTCATCATAATTACTTAGGACTTTTTTTGTTCAGTGATACACTTACTACAGACAGATCATAAGTGTGCTGTAAAATATTTGAGAAAATTGGTTTTATACTCACAAACACACAAATACATTTTTTTCAAGTAAAGTTGTATTTTTTCCTACAAAAACAATGTACACAGTGTACATCCCAACCAACACTTGACTTCATTCTTCAGATTATTGCTGCGCAAGAGACGGTCCATCGTTAATAAGCTTACCCTGTCAATATTTAGAGATATTGAATATAGAAATATCTCATTGTTTTCTATTATTTTCTTTGTACTGTATTTGCCCTAATGTTGCAGTGTTATTTTTTAAGACCATGTTCATAATGTCATCTCCCTGTTCAGGAGACAGAAGACCTTGTGTTGATAATCTTTCAGTTCTGTCAAACAAATAGTAAAATACTGGAAATACTGTGTAGGAATACATTTCCCATATACTTGCAACATACTTTATTTTTACAATATTCTAGTGGCTTGGATCTCACTTGAGATTACGGTCCATGGCCGTCCTCTTACTCTCACTCCTCTGGCTCTGCCTCTGTTTCCAACGTTGGCATCCCTTGCCCAACACAGAAGAGCTCACCTGTGCATAAAAGGGCAATTAAGTTTAGAATTTGAATGGCAGTGTGTTCAATTGGGCCAAAAGCAGAGTATTGTGTAGTGTTTTGAAAAAAAGTGTTTTAGAACTGTAATTTGAGTTTAAAGCAGGAATCGTGCTTGTAGTTTAGCAGAATTGGTTCAGGGGGTAGGTGCATAAGTTACACGTTGATTGTGTCACAAGTACCAGTATTTGTGTGTGAATAATCGAGAAAAACTGTAAATCATTTGGCTAACACAACAGTGAACAGACTTATTTGTGTGTGCATAAATAATAATCATCTAAGCTGAATAACTCTGTTGTGCAGTTGATCCAGAGGTGATGCTAAGCTGAATAACTCTGTTCTGCAGTTGATCCAGTGGTGATGCTAGAATAACTCTGTTGTGCAGTTGATCCAGTGGTGATGCTAAGCTGAATAACTCTGTTCTGCAGTTGATCCAGAGGTGATGCTAAGTGTGGGGAGATGCTAAGCTGAATAACTCTGTTGTGCAGTTGAGCCAGAGGTGATGCTAAGCTGAATAACTCTGTTGCACAGTTGAGCCAGAGGTGATGCTAAGCTGAATAACTCTGTTGCACAGTTGAGCCAGAGGTGATGCTAAGTCTGGGGAGGCCTCCCAGCGGTGACCAGCCTGCCGTGTTGATCTGCAGCGCGTACAACTTCTTCCCGAAGATGATCCGTGTCACATGGTACAGAGATGGCCAGGAGGTGACCGCTGGTGACGTGATCTCCAGTGAGGAGCGGGCGGACGGGGACTGGTACTACCAGATGCACTCCAACCTGCAGCTCACCCCCAAAGCTGGAGAGAAGATCTCCTGTGTGGTGGAGCACGGCAGCCTGAGGGAGACCAAGGAGTTGGTCTGGGGTGAGAACTCTGTTAACTACGTCACTTGTTTTCTCTTGCTGTATGTGCTGTTGTTGGTTAATGGTGCTCCACACAAGATTGCTGTATGTGCTGTTGTTGGTTAAAGGTGCTCCACACAAGATTGTTGTATGTGCTATTGTTGGTTAGAGGTGCACCACACAAGATTGTCATCTTAATATAACTATTAAGGGTGTCACAATTTCGAGTTTAAATCGAAATTACATTTCAATCTCGAACTTTGAACTCAAAAGCAGAATCAACGATGCAGCCACACCCCCAATGTCACGTCCAGCATGTATGCCCAAGACGCAAAAACACACGTGTCAAACTGCAGCATCAACACTCCTCTAATTTTAGGATGCAGCCAGTTATGCACATCAACTGACTGAAATTGAAGGCCCTCTTTAATACACATGTGTACCACAGCTATAAGGCTCAGGAATCTTTGAACCCCTGGTTTTGCGCACTATATGCTTTTCATGGTTTTATTTTAGATGCCACTAATGAAAATAGAAGCTGTTCTAGAAGTTCCGAAGCGCTGAAAGGCTCTTTTGGTACCAGTGTCTACGCTCAGACCCAAATATTTGTGTGGTTATCTGACCTCCTACCCCATGCATGATGTGATGTTTCAGAGGAGGTCACCATGCCGGAGTATGAGTGGAAGGAGATCGCCGGGGGAGCTGGTCTGGGCTTAGGCTTCATCCTCGCCGCTGCAGGCTACATCTACTACAGGATCAGACGAGGAAACCAGGAAGAATCCACCCCGTATGTTTCTATGGAAAAGCAGTGATGCTGAACTGAACTATGCCATTGATTTGGTTTGAAAGTGTTTTTGTATGATGGTCTCATTTGAACTCTTTCTTTTTGAACAGGCTACTGGGTCATAGATAGTGATGTGGCCAATGAAGCGAGGCTGAGGGTGGAGCTTGTGACAAGCAGAGAGGGGCGTGCCAAATGAAGCCCAGGTTCGAGGCTTGTGCCGTTTCCGTAGAAATCACGTGACTGATGACAAACGAGGCCTCTGTGATGTCTGAAGCCTCGTTAGGGACACACGCCCACCAGACTGCTTCGGAATCTGATTTAAAGGCTTTGAATTCTTGTGCATTGTAGTGTGGTATGATAGAATGTGTTGTATTGCGAGAGACAGTCTGATCAAGCAATAAAGCTTCTCAAATTAGAACAGTGACACTGAAACTGGGTCTGTGTTGCAGTCTTGTCTCAACTTCAATCACGTAATTTCAAAGCAATATAGGCCATAACATGGATGTAACATGAATGACTGACTTAGTGTTTTCCTTTATTTAAAACTAGATTAATGAATTGTCGTACACATTTTGCTCTTGGCCATAGTGTTTTGAGGTGGATTAACAACGTCCTCTTTCAGAAGCTAAGTAATGACTACTGTGGTCAGTAAGTGGATGGGAGACTTATCGGACGAACAACTAGGCTACAACATCTCTACCAAAACATCAATCTTCACGTGATAAAGGAGTGATGGGATTATGTTGCCTAATCCTGTGTTATTGTATTGAATTGAGACAAACAGAAATGTACATTTCTTGCTACACTTTCAATGTAACACATGAGGACATTTTAAAGCTTTGCCATTACTTTCACTAGTCCGTGGCTGCTAGGCAAACCGCTAGATGTCGCTGGGTTTCCTTGTTTATCATGTTTCAGGTGAATCTTACTTGAACTTCCGGCGAATTTGGGTTTATCTCGGCAGCTCAGGCTGGAAACCTGCACATCTATCTCCTCTGTTCCCTGCCAGAACCTTTGGCTCCAATCAGAAACTAGCTTAGCCAAAAGACGCAACGGATCATCGGTCTGATTGATTGAAGGACTACCCACGCGAACGGAGTCATTTGAGCGATGCCCATTGATCACGCCTCTTGTGCAGTAGAAACAAAGCACAGCCTCCCCAGACTAATGTTCAATCTTACGGTGATAGCCAGACTAAGGCTTCGGCACATTGCTCGGCACATTTAGGGAAATTGCCGAGCAGCGTTAAAGGCTTCATTTACCCATCATTGCTCCTGGCTAGAGTATGCAGAACATGACACATTAATGCACTTTTAGATTGTAGTTTTTGTAGCCTATATCACCGTATGGGATAAATTATTTTTATGCATATGCTTAATAACTATTCTATCCATTGGTTTTATTGTTACAGTTCTGTCACAGTACACTGAAGTGAGATTCAATCAAGACACCTGGGGTGGCTCTGAAACACTCTCCTCGATCATCGATCCTCGAGAGGCGTTCCCGCTGATCTATAACTAACACTGGATAGACTATCAAATCATTCTCTATCTAGATCAGAGGATGAGGATCGAGAAAGCAAGGGAGGGTGTATAAAACACCAAATGAGAGGCACCCCTGGAGTGTGCTTTTGGCGCCCTCTGCAGGGAAATATTATTACCTTCAGTTATATTCTGCTGAGATTGTTACCGTAATAGAGATTGAGAGCGTGACGTAAAACGCAACGCATTTTGGGAATCGGTTGTTTTACTGACGTGCGGGAACAACAAAGTGCAGTTGTTGAAATGCCGTTTACCTGCTGTGTTATAAAATTCAAAAGAGTAACATGAAGCTTATCTTTTATCGTTTTCCAGTGTGGAAAAATAATAGTACACGCCATGTTTCAGAGGTGACAAAAAGGCGAGGAATGGCATGGATAGCATCAGTAAGGAAGCGCAAGATTATGTTCTGTTTTTCGCACAATTCACGCTTAGTTTTCATTATTATCATGCCAGATCATAGACCCAGAACACTAGTTTACATGGGATAGGCATCAGGCGAGCCAAACATACCCATAATTCTTTGTGTTTTGATGAAGTTGGTCACATGTCTTAGTGATCTCTATTGTTGTTCATAAGGGTTTTTTTTTGTAAAGACAGGGACTACAGGTGCAAATAAGCTATTTACGTAGCTAACCATGGTAGAAGCTATTCTATGCACGGTCCCTGGCCAAACAAAACCAATAAACTAAAAAAAAAATCCAGCTATGTAATCAAACCAATATATTAATATGTTTTGCATTACCATGTGTTTTGATGAATGTCTAAGGGAGGTTGTTCTGTTGACTCTTGTATGGAAAGTGTGACAGAGGGCAAGAGTGCAGGACACTATAGGGCATACTGGTGAAGCAATGCTAATACTAGAGAGACCACGCTTCATCTGACACTTTTAAATTAAGAACTCAACCTCAAATAATTACCATTAAGTTTATCAACTATAGCAGAGCATGGCATACGAGAAGAGAGATATGTAATTGTTGGGTAACAAAAGAACAAAAATAACAAAATAATATAAAAACAAAATAGCCAAATAACAAACTTCTATTCAATGTAAACTTCAAGTTAACAAGTTACAGTCCAATGTCAAATACACCATATAAAACAATTCATCAAACAAAGAAAACAAATCCCCAGAGAGAGGAGAGAGGGGAAGAGGTCTCCTCCAGAAGTGAACAAGCAAGACAGAGCCTAGCCAGTCAAAGAGAAAAGAGAGCCAAAGGAAGACAAGAGAGAAGTGAGAAGAATCTGTTCTCCCCTTTTTATTTAAAACCAACTTAAGTAATTTACACACAGACAGCATTCACACGGAAAACCTCTGACTCACCAGGGCTTCTATTATGCGAGAGCAGGGGTTGTGGGTGCATCCCATTAGAGAATCCTCAAATATCCCAAGTTACAGAAACAACACATGTATTAACTTTACTGTTCTACAACTGAAAATACTCTGAAAATACAACATGTGAGTATTTTCTCACATGGAGACCTGATATCAAACACGAGCCAATTATAATTTCTCCTCTCAAATAGTTCAAGTATTTTCCTGGGGTCCAAGAGAGGCCCGGGACTGACTTCAACTCTCAGCAGGGTCAGGGTGGCAAGAGCAGAGACCAAATGGCAGCTGAAACCAGAGACTTTCTGGGGGTCCCTGATCCATAGACAGGTGGTCCTCAAAATAGGGCTATGAATGATAAAATTGCGCTTTATAATGGCATATGCATATTACAATTGGAATGTTTGTTGAATATGGGTCATTATTCTTACTCACATGAATTGCCCAGTGGAAACTGTGAGATGATTGGAACAGTTTATGTCAGTTTGTCATTGATCCTTTTGCTCAGAACACCCGTTCCTGCTGCTGGAGGACATATGCAAAGAATATGCAAAGAAGGGCATGCACCTGTAGAGGTTAGAAATTGGAGATTGAGATGACAGTGTAATGAGGAACTGGTATGTCCTTCCTGGGGTGATCGCATTAGCCTGACTCTCGCCAGACCCTTGTAGTTCCCGCATGCTCCACCAGAGGCGTTTCGCTGAGCTCCGCAGACAGCGAACTACAGGATCTGGCGAGAGTCAGGTTATGATCGCATACCTGTCAAAGAAAATGAATAGGAAAGCAGCCATGGCATAATGGAAGATGATATGAATGAGAATGATAATAAGAGTAGGCCTAGGACTAGGTGTTATTTGCACAGAACACCAATCGGTCTGAACCTGCAAATAGGCCTCCGGTAAGCCATTTTGAGAACGTTGCCAGCATGGAGACATGAGAGTAGCCTAAGACTTAGATGAGGACAAGGAGAGAGAGCTGTCGGACGTGGAAGAGGACAAGGACAAAGACGATAATTTGATTTCATATCATAGCTATGCAGATGACACACACATTTACTTAGCTCTGTCACCAAAAGACTATGGTCCCCTTGAACCTCTATGTCAGTGTATAGAACAAATCAACACTTGGATGGCTCAAAATTTTCTTCAGCTGAACAAAGAAAAAACTGAAGCAAATATATTTGGTAAAAATTAGGAAAGAATGAAGGTTGCCACTCTCCTTGAAAAAAAAGGATTGAAAGCAAAGGATACTGTTAAAAATCTCGGTGTATTAATCGACAGTGATCTAAATTTCAACAGTCACATGAAAATGATAACTAAATCAGCTTTTTATCACCTCAAAAATATTGCCAAACTGAGAGGGCTAATGTCAAAACATGACTTAGAAAAACTCATTCATGCATGTATCTCTAGCAGGGTTGATTACTGTAATGGGCTTTTCACAGGCCTTCCTAAAAAGACTATCAAACAGCTTCAGATGATTCAAAATGCAGCAGCTAGGGTTCTCACAAAAACAAAAAGAACTGAGCACATTACTCCAATTCTTAAATCTCTGCACTGGCTTCCAGTATGTCACAGAGTTGACTTGAAATCACTACTAATTGTTTATAAATCAGTAAATGCAGGACCTAAATACCTATCAGACATGTTTCAGCAGTACACACCTTCTCGTCCTCTGAGGTCTCAGGAGAAAAACCTCTTAGTAAAACCTGCTGTTAGAACTAAACATGGCGAAGCAGCTTTTAGCTGCTATGCGGCTCAGCTTTGGAACCAACTTTCTGATGACATTAAAAAGGCCCCAACTGCAGCCTGTTTTAAATCTAAACTTAAGACCAAATTGTTCTGCTAACTGTCTCTTATGTTAATTATTCTTTATTGATTTGATCTTGATTTATGATTTGTTTTTATTTTCTATTATGACATTTTTTATTATTATTATTATTATTAATATTAATATTAATATTATTATTACTATTATTACTATTACTCTTTGCCCATCTATGCTTTTATCTGCTATAATTACTGTTTGGTTTTTGTTTAGGCTATGTAAAGCACATTGAATGACCTCTGTGTATGAAATGTGCTATATAAATAAACTTGACTTGACTTGACTTGAGGACCAGGGATGACTTGACTTGAGGACAGAGATGTGTCTCAGATGACATCAGGGCTCCTCTGGTCCAAGATTGGTTCAACAACCATATCAATTTCTTATATCAAAAGTTGTATAGCCTACCTGCCCCCTTACAGCCCCTTTCTAATTGCAATTGAGGGATTCGTTTCTCCTCCTCTGCAAGCAGGAGACGTTATATATTTTCTAACATTAGTGTTCGAAACTTTACAAACAGAAACAAGCGTGTTCAAAGTCAAACTAACATATTCCAATATATTTCGAAATGTTAACATGCTCATTTGCGAAAATATAGGCAACTTATAGCGGAAAGTTTCGCTTTCGCTTTCCAGCGATGTCTGCCCTCGTTCATTTAATCTCTCACCTCGTTTTGAGCCTGCATCGGAGCCCACTATACTTTTAGGGAGGATTTTAAGGGGCACTTCGACATTCTCCCTAAAGTGGAACACCCTAACCCTAGACGGGCACGCGCAAAATCTAGTTTTAGGGGAATATGATAAATGGGATAGGCCCAAAACTTGCCCTGAGCTGACATTTGAAAGGAGTGTTTAGCTCACCTAGAGACCGATGACTCTATTAATCTGATTGGCTGTTGGATGAGCGTCTCTGTTGAGTTTGCCAGTTGTCTGAGTGAGTTTGTTTTCCGTGTGCTCTCACTCTGGTCAACACAGTCCGGAGCAGACCCTGTGAGGATGACTCTAACAGGGACATTTCTCATTATTGCTGGGATTCTTTACGCAGAGGCTAATAAGGGTGAGTAAAGTGATTGTGTTTCTATACAGAAGCCAAGAGGTAGTTTACTGAGTTTTTGCACACAGAGACTGTTGAACGTTAGCCTAATGTAGCCTAATACATCTTGATACAATTATATCTAGAGCTGAGCAGGAGGTTAACGCAATGTCAAAAGGTTTAATGATATAATGTTTCCCACAGATTAGTTCAGGCAATGTGTGGTTAGGGGTGGTGTGTGTCCTCAACCTTAACAATAGCCTTCCCTTTTTCAGCCGCGGAAGATACTTTTCAATACTCCTCTGGATTAATGCAGCAAACATTCAGTGTCGCCTAAGAGTTAAAACACGACGTAACATTATTTATAATAACTTAATTTGATTCACAGCTGCTAGTGTTTTGACCTCAACAACTCAACTACATTTTACCGCAAACTTCCGTCTATTTAACCTGTTAAAGAAGGCGCAATCGCAGTCGCAGTCGGGTCGGGACGGGACACTGACAACATTGTAGGAGGCTATTCAGAATATAGAATATTTTTATAACACTTTTTGATCTGTGATTGTATAAAGGTATTCACGAGATACCAAACTTTCGTGAATTTTCGCCTTCTCTGCACTTAATAGACCTAAAGCCTCCACTTTTCCGGGGATTATTTCGTTTGAAATCATGGAGATAGAAGCAGTCGGCTACATGTGCACGAGGTGCACGTAGACGAGGTGTGTGTGTGTGTGTGTGTGTGTGTGTGTGAGACGGAGGGAGAGCAAGAAAAGGAAATGCAGCTCAAGAAGACACATAAACAAGCATAGGCAGGTGATAATCTCTAGAGCATAGCAGCCCTTTGTTTCTGTAGATAATTTCATCAATCAGGGAAAAAATATAATATATAGAGATCATCTCCATTAGAAATGGTGTGTGTGTGTGTGTGTGTGTGTGTGTGTGTGTGTGTGTGTGTGTGTGTGTGTGTGTGTTGATATATATATATATATGTATTCTAGACAGTTGTTCAATGAAGTCTTTATCTCGTAAATTAGACAGCAACATCACTACCAAAGGTCTTAGGATCCAGTCAACAGAGACATAGGTTCCGTGAGGCAGTCACTGCATGCTACAATCGGATGCCCGGGGGGATTTAACTTCAACTTTCAATCTGTATTGTCCCAACATTGATTGTGCAGCAAGACATACACTTATAGACAACACAGGTAACAAAACAGGACAGACCATAAAGTGCAGTGTGCACATAGACATACAAAGCTGTACCTGATAAAAGCAAATTAACATAAAAGTAAATTAAAAATAGATTATAAATAAACATCAAAAGAAGTGATCTATTTGAGATCTGTGTTTAAAAAAACAATCAAAATAAATTTAAATAGATTATAAATAAACATCAAATGAAATGATCTATTTGAGATCGGTGTTTAGCAGAGATATGGCACTGGGAACAAATGAAAATCTAAATCTGTTGTTTTTTTACAGTAGGCAATCTGTATCGTGAACCAGATGGTAAGAGCTGAAATTCAGAGTGGAGGGGGTGAGCGATGACTGATAAAATGGACTTGGCCTTCCTCAGGGTAGATTTATTATAGAGGTCAGTGAGGCTGCTTTGCTGAGCACCTATGATTTTGCCACTGACCTTCACAATTTTGGAAAGAGATTTTTTTTACTTTAGAAATCCACAAATAAAATCTTAGCATGAGTGTTACTGCCCTCAAGGTGCTTACAGTAAATAACATGTGTAATAAGGTAACAGTAGCATCCTCTACCCCTCGCTTGGGCAGTTTAAAATGAACCTTTCATTTTTCAAAACATTTCATTACCAAAGAGGTCAGGGCAACTGGCCTGAAATCATTATTACAGTTTTGTGCACTCTAGGCAAAACTAGGCATTACTGGTGTGGTTGGATGGTCTTTGCTAAGAAATTTCACTTCTCTTGGGCTAATTTAGCCTTTCTTACATGAGTCTTACAGAAAGTTGTTAATTTCTTGTTTGAAGTCCGCTGTTGGGTTCCGTCCCAATTTCATAGCACACTTCATTCGCAAGCTGTGATTGTACTTCAGAGATCTATTGCTGTCTGCCCATTAGGACTATGCCCCCACCTTCATCAGCTTGTTTCCAAATTACCTCTAGTGACGTGTTTCAAAATAGAGACACTGATGATGGGCTAGGCCCGAAACGTTTGTTTTTCTAATAGCAATTAGCTTGTCCCTCCCCCAACTCAAGGTTGCGTGCTCGACTAGGATGCTATGCAGGATTCTGCTACAGCTGCCAAACCGGTTAATCTTGAATGTCTATGCCGGGACAAATGAAACTGGCGTCCTGACAGGCAATAAGTCCCACGTACTCCCCAAGTAAATTCACTCATATCTGAGTTTATACTATATTTTATGCAGGTGACACGTTAAGCAGTTTTAGAAAGATGTTAATTTGGGGCTATCAAATTTGCCATGTTAACCTCCCAGTCAGCACACCCATGTGGGTTGGGTATGGGCTGTCAAGTGAGTCCCAGGTGGGCATCCCAGCTAATTTTGTCCACAGTTTCCATGGTGGCCTCACTTGGGCTAGCCCCGATGGGCTATAGGTGGGCCACATATGGGCCCTAGTTAAGACATGGTCAACCCAGGTCTCCTCAATCTGCAATCTGGGGCCCACAGGGGTCCACCCATATGGGTTAATGATGGGGCTCAGCTAGGTATTACCTTGTATTTTTTACATGGGTTTGCAGGTGACCTACAATAATGAAAAAGAGACCAGTAATACAAGTTAAAGGTATTTGTACTTATAAAGGCAAAACAATAATAATAATCAAAGCTAAATGAAAATATGTCAAAGGCAACATACATACAGTACAACATATTAATTGATAAGATTTGTAATAGCTGACCAAGCTGGCCAAAGTGCTATTAGACTAAAGTGCACTGTGCAATAAGCTACCTCCCTCTCTTAAGAGTTGAGGAGGGAGACAGCAGAGGAGATAAAATATTGTTTATATCTGTTGGTTTTGATTGGTGGAGGTCTGAAAAGGGAACCAGAAGAAAGGAGCTCAAAATGATGGTATAGTGGGTGGGAGCTGTCAGACAGGATAGATTTTGCTTTATTGTACAACCTTTTATTGCACATTGCACAATGTTTCCTGTTTCATGCCAATGATTGTACTGCAGACGTTGACCACTCTGGACAATGGATTTTTGTTTTTGATATTGAAAGATTGAAATCGACAGATAAAAGAGAAAGTAAGCAAAGACTCAACAAAGGAACGGTAAAACATGTTCAACAGAGTCCTGTCAATCTGAAATGTTGCCAGTTTCCTAAGACAGAATAGACGCTGCTGGCTCCTCTTGTACACTGAAACAGTATTAGACTCAAAGGTCAGTTTTTTATCAATAATGGTACCTAAGTACTTATAAGAGTCCACTGATTCAATATGTTGACCATGTATTACAGTGTTAACAGGAGGAGGTTGTGAATGTCTAAAATTAATAGCCATATCCTTCGTCTTAGAGGCATTCATTTCTAAAAATGAGTCTTGACACCAATTACAGTTTTTGCCCGTTGCTTGAACACATTTTGCAAAACTTCGCTCACTGTGCCAAAACTCTACACACAAGTAAACATAACACAACACTAGGAAATATACCTTTCACATCTATGTCAAATTGAAACTCTACTATCAGTACCTAAACTCTGCTATCAAAACCTAATAATCCTTTGTCGAAATATAACGTATGTATGAAGTATGCAGGACCAAATGTGTCGCATAAAGGAGTAAGTGTGTTGCAGAATTGCAACTAGAGTGCAAAGCAGCACTTTTGTTTAAGATATAGGTACATGTGTTTGAGATATGGCAACAAAACTTCAAGTTGTGTTACTTTAGTTAAAGCATGGGTCTATAGTGTTCAAGCAATGGGCAAAAACTGTAAATAATCAACAACTGGACCATGTGAGAATTCATCCCTATTCAGCAGGCTCACTATCACCGTGTCGTCAGCAAACTTCAATATGTGGCGGTTCTCATATGTGCCTCTGCAATCATTAGTGTACATAATGTACAGTAGAGGAGAGAGAACACATCCCTGCAGAAGAAGAAAAGAAAGTAAAGTAAAGTACTGAGACACTGTACCTTAAGTCTGTATGAAGTCATGATGTCATATGAAACAAAAAGTGAATTATAAAAAATGGAAGTTTTGTTTTTAGATACATGGAAAGTTCATATGCCTGTTTCTGTGCGTTTCTCAGATGTGCATAAGGATATTGGTCTGGTGGGCTGCACAGACTCAGATGGAGAGGTTGTGTATGGGCTGGATGGAGAAGAGATAGGCCACGCAGACTGGACAGCTGAAAAGACTGTGATGACACGGCCTGCGTTTGGTGATAAATTTGAATATCAGCCGGACACCTATGAAGGAGCCGTTGAAGCGCTGCAACTCTGCAAGAAAGATTTGGCAAAAAACATACAAGTTCACGAACACCCAGCAGTGGCAGAGGGTGAGTTGAAATAACATCACTGGTTTATAATTTTGCTATAGTTCTATTGATCAGCCACATTATACATTTATATAGGCCTACTGTATGTATACTAAGACAAAGTTGGTTGATAATGAGATGATGATTCTGACATGATTCAGTGTAGTTTTATTATGGTACATTGTTACATAACTGACTGACTCAAATGAATATTATTATTATCTCTTTTGAAGGAATGACTTAAGTATCCTGGCCACTTCACCAATGACTGTAGTATAGGGGTGAACATTTTCATCAGATACGATACGCATCTCGATACACTGCCAATGATACGATGCATTGAAGTGGAAAAAAAAACAGACGTCTTTAGCACTAAAGGAACACTTCACCGTTTTTTCATATTAAACTATGTTATTCCCTTAATTAAGACGAGTTGGCGCAACTTTGATAGCACTCAGCTAGCCCAATGCATTCATTAGGATCCAAACAGAGATGAAATACGGTTCACAGTGTGATAGAACAGCAAACGTTTTACAGTATTGCTTACAGTGAACAAAATATCCACGACACACAAGAGCATTCTGAAGAAAAAACAACAGACAAAAGCCCAGATAAAAAAGGGGAGAACTAAAAAAAAGCACACAATGGGATGTCAGACTAATAGTCTGACCCCACAATGGCAGAGGGCAATATAACCTCCTCTCTCTCTCTCACTATAGCTGAGTGCCTAAGTATATAAAAAGGGTTAGAACTAAGTGCCCTACAATTGCAATTATGTCTCCCCCACATTTAACCCTTGTATGTCGTCCCCAGCCCCCCCCTCCACCTCTGTGTACCCCAAATCTAAAATGGAGACGGGCATTGAGAACACTCTCATCTGCTGCATCACTGCGTTCTACCCGCCTCGGCTAAACGTGTCCTGGACCAGAAACAACAAGGTCATGACCCAGGGAGTGAGCAACAGCCAGCTGCGGGTCAACCTCAACGACGGCTCCTTCACCATGTTCTCCACCCTGCAGTTCACCCCTCACGAGGGGGACCTGTACACCTGCACTGTGGAGCATTCCACGCTGGAGAGACCCATGACAACAGAGTTCGGTAAAGCCTCTCATTATATTGCTTTAGCGCAGGAGGAGCAAAAGAGTGAAATTATTTACCCCAAGGCACTGTAAATTACTGAAATAATAGAAGTGATTAGTAATTAGTAAGTAATGCATATCAGGATAACAAGAATAAACAGCTAATATTATAGGATTATCTGTTTTAGACTTGTTTTCTTACCGTGTGTGTGTGTGTGTGTGTGTGTGTGTGTGTGTGTGTGTCCTCCTCAGATGTGGAGGTGTCTAAGCCCAGTCTTGATCTTGGTCCATCAGTGTTCTGTGGAGTAGGTCTGACTCTGGGGCTGCTGGGAGTAGCTACTGGAACATTCTTCCTTGTCAAGGGAAATCACTACAACTGAACCTGTGCTCTGCTGTGCTCATCACCTGTGCTCCCAACTGTGCTGTGTTCCCATCAGCAGAGGTGTGGACTCGAGTCATGTGACTTGGACTCGAGTCAGACTCGAGTCATGAATTTGATGACTTTAGACTCGACTTGACAAAATATAAAAAGACTTGCAACTCGACTTGGACTTGAACATCAATGACTCGGACTTTCACTTGGACTTGCGCCTATTGACTTGTAAAGACTTGCTACTTCCCATAAAAAAAAACAAAGATAAAAAGACAAAAGTATGTTAACACGGACTGATCTATCTCTGTGTGTGCGCCTGTGCATGTGTGGCAGAGACCCGTATTCGGCACAAGATCCAATCAAATCACTTAGATTGTTTTGATTCGACAGCGGCCAACCACGCGGAACAAGCTATTAGTCCAGGGCCAGACAACGAACGTGAATGCGCTAGCAAAATGATACCGATTATTTCGTCTGCCTACCAAAATTACGTGGAGACCAACAAGAAACGAATCACGGTGTGTAGAACTTGTTAAATTCCTCCCAGCTTCATCCGAGCCTTCATCACATTAAATCCATTCCACTGACGTTACCAGGAGGAGAATAGCCTACCTTAACGTTTTGTTTTGAGCACTGGCTGTCACTCATTGGATACATATCAAACTCCATGTCATGTAATGGTAGAACGGGACAACACAATGCCATGCCACGGTAACCTACCTAAATCATAGAAGTTAACATTGCAAGATATTTTCTATGACACCAGAAATATTTCCTTTACCTTGTTAGTTTTTTTAACATTCATTTTATTTAATGAAAACTATATCCTTGAACTATGCGTGACTATTTTGCTAAAACCGAATGAAACCTACTTCTTAAAGTGACAGGCACTCAATTAGACCTACACACCACCCCTGCAATATCATTAAAGACAAGTGTAATCAATATGAAGTATTCAAATTACTGAATATTTTTAGCTATAAGTAATTATGCAGATCCTAAAATGCTAGCCTGGGTTTTCCCATACTGCCTTGCGCGGTGATTTCAATCCCGCTGCTAAGTCAGTCTGGAAACTAACGCCCAAATGTTCGCCTGATGTTGGCGAACCAATCACAGAACATCCGAGAAGTTTCCATTGCCTTCTTGCGTCTATATTCAACGCCAAAGGATTAATGGCAGCCCTTAGCGTTGCATACGAACGAGTTGGGTGAGCGATGCGCATTTGATAGACATCCGTGGCGCCCAATGAACGGATCTGGGCATTTTTTCAAATACGAGAAAATGAACGTCTGGTTGCCAGACCACGTCTCATTTGAGAAGTGGTAGGCGTTAGCCAGGCTACTAAAATGCTACAAATTGTTAACAAAATATGTAACGGTTTTGCCTATATTTTTGTAATGTAATAAACGGTCACTACCTGTTTCACTCAATTTTAAAAAAGACTCGAAAGGA